>NC_057745.1:37923947-37976415 GCF_004010195.1 Chiloscyllium plagiosum
TGTGTGTGTGTGTGTGTGTGTGTGTGTGTGTGAGTGTGTGTGTGTGAGTATAAGAGAGCCTGTGGGCAAGCTGTTTCAGCAGGAGCTTGTTGTTCGAAAAAAAAGGCCTCCCCTCAGTTGAGGTTGGGGCTGGCAGTTACATAGACTGTGTGCCCCAAATTCTCCCTTCAAATCTGTGTTGTCAATTGTGTTTCTGGCGTTTTCTTCTGAAGTCAATTGGTTTCCCGATTGTTAAGAGTATATGTGACTATATCTTGATTAAAATTGAATGGCCAGTATATCCATAGGCCCCAAACTGTCTATGCTGGGTAGCCCGTGGTGTAGCAGCTGTCTCGGGTTAGAGTCTGTTTCAGTTCTTTTAGAGTGGAGGTGTAAATTGAAATTCCAGCGTGAGCGAAGGTTCCAGATAGGTAAAAACAATGACTGCAGATGCTGGAAACCAGATTCTGGATTAGTGGTGCTGGAAGAGCACAGCAGTTCAGGCAGCATCTGAGGAGCAGTAAAATTGACGTTTCGGGCCCTTTAGCATAGAGTAGTAAATGTGGCTGTGGTAGCGAGCTTCGAAATGGTTGAAGAGCTTCAGGGCAGAGGAAATGACCTGGGAGTTGTAGTGGGAGAGGGACTCCCTGAGATTCCAGATAGTCATCTCAGTTCTGTGAGTTATGTTTGTATATACTACACAAAACTCATTCCAGCTTCCATTTACCTTTTAAAACTTTTGAAAGGTCCAGGATTTTGTCCAGTAATTGAGATGATAAGGGGGATTTTCGCTCAATCCTACAATAGTAACTGATTAGTAAGGTTAGATCACATGGAATTCAGGGAGAGCTAGCCATTTGGTGACAAAATTAGCTTGAAGGTAGGATACAGATTGGCGTTGGAGGCTTGTTTTTCAGACTGGAGGCCTGTAACTAGCAGTGTGCTGGAAGGATCGGTGCTGGGTCTTATACACTTAATAGTAGAGCCCTGGTGAGTGTTGCTGAACAGAAATCTTGGGCTGCAGGTTCACAGCTCCTTGAAGGTGGAGTCACAGGTAGACAGTCGTGAAGAAGGCATCTGGTATGTTTACCTTTATTAATCGGTACATTTAGTACCGGAGGTGGGATGTCATGTCGCAGCTGTACAGTACATTGATTAGGCAACTTTTGGAATACTGCCCTCAACTCTGGTCTCTCTGTCATAGGAAGGACTTTGTGAAACTTGAAAGGGTACAGAAAGGATTTACAAGGACGTTCTCAGGGTTGAAGGATTTGAGTTATAGGAAGACTGGGGCTGAATTGGCTGGGGCTATTTTCCCTGGAGGCTGAGGGATGATGATGGTGGTTTATAAAATCATGGATTAGTGGTGCTGGAAGAGCACAGCAGTTCAGGCAGCATCCAAGGAGCTTTGAAATTGACGTTTCGGGCAAAAGCCCTTCATCAGGAATGAAACGTCGATTTCAAAGCTCCTTGGATGCTGCCTGAACTGCTGTGCTCTTCCAGCACCCTAATCCAGAGTCTGGTTTCCAGCATCTGCAATCATTGTTTTTACCTAGTTTATAAAATCATGAAAGGCATGGATAAGGTGAATAGCCAAGGGCTTTTTCCCAGATTAGGGGAGTCTCAGACTAGAGTGCATAGGTTTATGGTGAGAGGAGAAAGATTTAAAGAACATCATTTTCATGCAGAGGGTAATGTCTGTATGGAACAAGTTGCCAGAAGAAATGGTAGAGATGGGTACAAGTACAACATTTAAAAGACATCTGGAGGGATAGACAAATATGAAGAAGTTAGAGGGATATGTGGCAAATGCTGGCAGATGGACTACATTAATTTAGGCTATCTGGTCAGCATGGAAGAATTGGACTGAAGGGTCTGCTTCCATGCTACACAACTCTATGACATTATGACTAATTCTACCAGGGTACTCTTAGCGCAAGAGATGAGTGCCCATGCATTGGACACAGAGTTGGAGAAATGTGACCCAGTGCTAAAACACTCCATGCAATTCTCCAAGAAAAAGGACCAATCTATGTTCGCAGACTCAGAGGGGGAAGGATGTAATGATTGTAATGAGGTCAACTAGCTGGACCTCCGAATGAAAGAAATGAACGAAATTCAGTAAGAAAGAAGGAGGACATGCCCCCATCTACATCCACGGTTCTGAAGTTGAGAGGGTCGAGACTGTCACGTTCCTAGGAGTGATGATAATCAACAACCTGTCCCAGACTTCCCAGGTAGATGCAACTGTCAAGAAGACACAACGACTTCTCTTCTTCCTTAGGGAGGGGAAAGTGAGATATTGGAGATCAGAGTCAAAAAGTGTGGTGCTGGAAAAGCACAGCCGGTCAGGCAGCATCCGAGGAGGAGGAGAGTCAACGTTTCAAGCATAAGCTTTACATCAGAAATTCCTGATGAAGAGCTAATGCTTGAAACATCAACTCTTCTGCTCCTCAGATGTTGCCTGACTGGCTGTGCTTTTCCAGCAACACACTTTTTTCACTCTCTTCTTCCTCAGGCAGCTTAGGAAATTCAGCATGTCCAAAAGGACCCTTTTAGAATTGCACTGTAGAAAGTATACTATCCAGGCCTGGTACAGCAACTGCTCTGTCTAGGACTGTAAGAAACTACAGAAGATTGCAGGCACAGCCCACACCATCATGGAAGCCAACCTCCAATCCATGGACTCCATTTACACTTCTCGTTGCCATGGAAAGATTGCCAATGTCATCAAAGACTCCTCCCACCCCAGTAATACTCTCTTCCAATCTCTTCCGTCAGACACAAGATACAGAAGCTTGAACACACACCAACAGGTTCAAGAACAGCTTCTTCTCTGTCATTATTAGACTGATGAAGTTAGACTCTCTAACTTCAAATAATGCTGATCTTGCTAATGTTGATCTTGCTTTGTGCACTTCCTATGCAGTGTAATGTGTATGCCTTGCTCTTTATAAGCACCCTTAGATCTCTATGTCCCTGTTCACTATGATCTGCCTTTACTGCTCGTAAAACAAAACTTTTCAAAGATACTTGGGTACATGTGACTACAATAAATCAAATCAAATCAAATTGAATGAGTCCCCTTCCCAGTCCAACTGTTTGTTTTGTGGTGCTGTGGTGTCTGTGGACCATGAGCACATTGGCTGTGGGTGTTTGCACTCCCTTTTCAGTTACCTGAAGAACATTTTGCTCTGATTTTGGTGAGATTTCAGCCTCACGCACCCAATCTTCAGATATTCGGTGCGGAGGGAAGCCAGCAGGGAAGCCAGAGGATCTCCCTGTGGGTCTGCTCCCGGGCCAGGCCAGACTTGCTATAAACAGGTCCAGGCAGTGGGCCATGGAAGGGGTCATTTCAGTTGACTGTCTGCCCCTCCTCCTTGGCTATGCTAAAGCCCAGATTTCCATGGAGGGGAAACATGCTGCGTCCATCTGTGCTCTCAATGCCTTTAGGGAAAGGTGGGCACCGCGGGGGGTGGGGTGTTTTATTTCCCCCTCCAACTCAATTTTGATTTACTCCCTAACCCCTTTTCATGTAAGCGCTGCCCCTACTGGCTTTGCTTGTTACTGGTTCACTGGCCACATGGTGTTTTTCCTGGTGGTGGAAATATTGAACAAAATTATTTGCACAATGGTATCTTAAAAAAAGTAGAATGAGTTCCCTGATTGGAGCTCATTCAAAATTAATTGATTGGTTTATTGGTTGATTTCAACCAGTTAGGTATTTTTAGTGGTCCCAGAAGACCAAGGCTTGGAAGGGAAAAGTAAGGTATTGTTCTTTCTCCTAAACAATATTCAATAACCTGCAGGTAGTGTGCACTGTTTGTCTTGGGTAAAGGTAGGATAAAATATGAAGTCCTCTTCAGCTTAACAGCCTGCTAATACTAACTTCAGCTCAAAGAGGAAAAAGATACTTTGTGATATCAGAGTACAGCATCACTCAGCTCCAAAGGAAAATGGGTAGAAATGTTAAGATAATAAAAAGAAATCTGTCCATTATGGATCATGTTATTCAAAAGTGACAAGTTCTGCACCTTCACATCCATAAACCGATCATATCTGTCCTAAATGAACTTATGAATATTATCTATTGTAAGAGAAGGCATTATACATAAACAAAATTGCTAGATGTCATTGAAAGGTTGCCAGAAAAGCTTTCCAGACAGGAGCTAATGGAAATACACATTCTGAGAGCTTTCAGCTGAAGCTGAATTTTCACTGACATGAAGATGAATATTTGTATGGAAAAGTGATGCCTTTCTAGTAATTTCATTAATAATGATTAGTAATTATAGCCCATTACACTTCTGATATGGTGTTATTATTGTAAGAGTTTATGAAAAAGCCTGGCTGAGTGGTATTTATGTTCAACATACTAATGCACATGGCACAGAATTATACGAAGTCGACTCCAACCTACAAGTTATCAAGAGAACCCAAAAGATATCTGTCTATCTATCGCTCTATCTATCTATTTTCAGATTTGCAACTGAATCTACTGCTACGGCCCTCCAAGACAGTATGTTCTTTTCCCTGGTTAGAACAATAATCTCCCATCTCAATCAAAATCTAGCCTTAGAACTTACATCAGGTACCTATGTAGCTTTTTTTGGAAGGATTACTTTTGTTTCTGCATCTTTAATTGCGAGTCCGTTCTATGTATCATTTTGATTTCTTTATTAAATTAAACAGGTCAATCCATCTTACTCTAGCATGTCCTAGTCTCTGATGTTAATTATCATTACTAAGTTTGCTTTTTGGTAAGTTACACTTATGATAGTGGTAGAAATTAACTTACAAAACTGAATTTACTGCAGGGAAAGATAGACTATAAGAGAAAAAGGAATAACATTGGTAGAAAGTTACAGTATACCTGTATATTTTACTGGACCAAAAAGGTGCTATACAAATGTAAGTAGTCGCTGTAATTATCTCATGACTCCAGAATAGGTGGACACAGAGTTTTCCTATCTATCTATCAAACTCAGTCAATACAAAAGACATGGAAAGTGAAAGGCAACACAAAGTTAAAGGAGCTTGTCTTCTTTATTGACTTAATACAGGACTGAATGTCTTGTTTTCCAAACATTTGATTGTGTTTTCTTCAAAACCATGATATGTTTAATCTAAATAGTTAATCCAAAATAATCTTTTGGCGGCAAAAATGGCATATTTCTGGCAAAGGTATTTAAGATGAGACACACATGTGCCAAAGCTACACAAATTATAAAATATACCACAATTCTGGCAGAAGGGATACAAGAAGAAATATAAATAAATAGTGTATCCAATGGATTCAGGTTTCTTGTTCATCTTTGAAGGCAAAGAGGACCTTGCTCACCATCTGGGGTGTTTGGTAGGTTTCTAGCATATACTCAGGGATAATCTCTTTGTCTCTGAAATGTGCTTGCTTATGAAGGAGGCAGCATCATTTTATATGTGATTGCCATTGGGTGGAGCATTACGATCTGAGATATCAGGTAAGTTTCTCCCACAATTCAAAGTTATTATCAAAAACTACCAAAGGCTCCAGAATGTCTTTATAGCACATCATTTCACCATCATGACAAGATATCCAAGACTCAAATATTCCATTGAACACTTGTTTGGAGTGATTGAGTTTCAGGCTTCGTGTCTACATTTACTAGCCCAATGCAGCTGTCACTGTCTCAACATGGTGTTGACGTTTGGCATGCAAGCTCAGATGAGCATTTTTTTGTTTCTACGTTTCAGGTGTCTGGTATTTTCATCTAATCTTTAGAGGCTTCCAAAGGCAGCTCAAGTGAAATTGGTTAACCTTACTGGCTTAATGCTGGTACACAATAGACAATAGGTGCAGGAGTAGGCCATTCTGCCCTTTGAGCCTGCACCACCATTCATTATGATCACGGCTGATCATCCTCAATCAGTATCCTATTCCTGCCTTATCCCCATAGCCCTTGATTCCACTAACCTTGAGAGCTCTATCCAACTCTTTCTTAAACGAATCCAGAGACTGGGCCTCCACTGCCTTCTGGGGAAGAGCATTCCACACACCCACCACTCTCTGGGTGAAGAAGTTTCTCCTCATCTCTGTCCTAAATGGCCTACCCCTTATTGTTAAGTTGTGTCCTCTGGTTCAGGACTCACCCATCAGCGGAAACATGTTTCCTGCCTCTAGAGTGTCCAAGTCTCAATCAGATCCCCTCTCAGTCTTCTAAACTCAAGGGTATACAAGCCCAGTCGCTCCAATCCAACACAGTCCAACTCTTGCATGTATAGAGCAGAGTAGGTAAGATTATTCCTCTACAGGCTTCCAATTCGCTAGTCAGGCTTATTCCTTTTAATTCCCAGACCAATGTTTGAAGCCTGCCTAGAGCTACACTTGCTTTAGCGATTCTTGCATGTGGCTCATTGTTAAGATAGACACTCAAGAGAAGGTGCTGTCGGGATTTTGGATTATTAGGTCAGGGGTCAGGTATTTCAGTTGGCTGGACGGGTGATGCAGAGTGATGCCAACAGCATGGATCAATTCTCACAATGTCTGAGGTGATCATGAAGGTCTCTCCTTCTCAACCTCTCCCCTCCCCTAAGACTATTGACCCTCAACTTAAACCACCACTAGTTTCTACTGAGAGCGCAACCCAATGGTCTTCTGGGACTATGGTGACTTTACCTTTAGTTAATCTGCTGACAAGTTCTGGTCATGGACTTAAACACTGAGCTCAAGACAGATCTTCCCTGGAGCAGACTGGTAAAATAAATTCTTCTGATGTAAGCAAATAATCTGTTAATAAAGTTGTAATCAAATTTATGAATGACTTTGCTATTTAAACCAATATTCTATCTGTTTTAGCTTATTCTTATACAGAGGAGGTATAAATTACATGGAGGACTCGGCACAGGTTGTGTTGATATCTCAGCTTTGATTGAAGCAAAATGAAAATCAGAGTACTGCTTAACTTCCAGGAAAGCAAAAAATGTGATTTCTACACAAGAGAAAGGTAAAAAATCACATGACACCAGGTAATAGTCCAACAGGTTTATTTGAAAACACAAGCTGTTCGACTATAACCTGCTGTTGTGTGAGTATTGATCTTGTCCACCCCAGTCCAACACCGGCACCTCCACATCAAAAAAAAGGATGAAGCAAGCCTGAGACACTGCAGAGCTATGGAACCTTGAAATTTAAATCGAGAAAAGCAGAGAAATGAAGGAAAATAGGAATTCAGCAAGCAGCGAGCATATAATTTCAGTGAGGCAGCACTTCTGAGTGTTGAAAAGATAGGATGGGCAGGACTGCTTACCTCACTTGGAACTGTCAAGCTAAAGTGAACCACAGTCTTATGACGTTGCTGAAGTTATTTGTGGGATGTCCACAACTTCAAAACAGTACATTAAAAATCTTCAGTCATTGACCACAGTAGGCAAGGAAAGAACTTCATCCAATCCACAAAGTTTGTACAGGGAGCAATTAGTATTTTGTCACAATTAATCACTCAAGTAAAAACATGTAAGTTTACAAAAATCACAGGAATTCTTTAATTAAAGGCACTGATCACCGAAATGATTCCTTGAATAAATTAATTATGAAGGACTGTATGTGGCATTTCTACAGCACTAAGGCATGGCATATGGAATATCAGGAATACTTGGACTACGATGGTTGTTAAATAGGACATCTGCTGTCTGGGATTTGTCACAGGAATTTCCTCAACATGTTCAAGTCTCGAGGGTAAGGCCTTGCCAATAGATGAGAGCGTGGAGTGCAAAAGATTAAAAAGCTGGAAAGAAAACATGTCAGATGTTCCTGCTTAAAATCCAGACACAGGGATTAAGGTAGCATTAGAAAAAAAACCAACCCCAAAGGGGCTGCATTCAAAAAGACAAAGTAGAACAAGGGAAGGAGAAAGAAAAAGCAAGAATGAAACAAACAGCTAGACAAAGGTAATCAGAAAAACAAGGACAGAATGAGAATATAGAAGACAAAGACAATATAGAAAGAGAGAAATGTGTCATTGAAGGGAGGCAGATGTCTTTCATGCCACTTTTGTTAGTGGTTATAGTTCTTAAAAACTACTTCAAAAAATACAATGATTTGAAAAAAATGTCATATTTGCAGCATTATGGATTTTCACTGACAAATGTTGTAACTGTGGACAATCTGTACTTTGTTTGCCGCCTGTTCTGATTAAACTAAACTAAATCAATGGTGAAGAATGAATTACTGTACTGCCGTAAGCATTCCTAGATCAGACACAACAGAGATTAGATATGACGATATACTTTAATGACATTTTGGAACCTAGCTACAAAAGGGAGTGATCGAGACAGATGACCTCAAACTTGTAGCTCTTCAGAAGCAGCGAATAAAGAAGGAGGGAGGTAGAGCTGTTTAAGGAGTGACTTATAGAGTTTAGGGTTTTATATTTGAATGCAATAGTGGAGAGGTTAACCTTGGAAAAACACAAGATGTTATAGTTGGAGTAATGCCAAGGTCACATAGATTTCTTCTATATTGCTCTATCAAACACTTCAAGGTCAGCTAAACTACAGCTCAATGCAAAATTACTGTTCTAATGCAACTGCAGGTCATTGATTACTGGTAGTAACAGCGCAGTGCACATAATTTTGATTGGTTTGCCTTAGACTGAATTTTGTCGATTTATCTGAACCTTCAATGTTTTTGATATCGTGTAATTTAACAATTATTGAACTGTAAATAACTATATGAATAGGAAAGGTTTGGAGGGATATGGGCCAGGTGCTGGCAAGTGGGACTAGATTGAGTTGGGATATCTGGTCGGCATGGACAGGTTGGACCGAAGGGTCTGTTTCCATGCTGTACATCTCTCTGACTCTATTTCGCAGTTCCCAATTTGTGTTAACTTTAAACGCTCACTTGTTTGTGTCTTTTGTTCTCAATGCTTCCACACCTTGGCCCAGCGTTCCCACTTCAAAAGCCCTTGCTTTGGTGTGAAATGTGAGTCAAACTCGTGAAGGAAATCAGAGTAGGCTGGATCCTACTCCAACCTGGGCAGCAAACAGAAACTCTATTATGTGAACTAGAAGGTTTTGGCGAGAAACAGACTCCAGTTGAATAAGAATACTAAGGAGAAGACATAATGGAGCCGTTGAACCAAAGGTGAGATGTTTGCTGCAATAACTTCATTGATGGGTATTAAAGTGAAGAGGGGGGATCCAAGATGGCGGTGAGCTAGGAGGATTGCAGAGCTCCACACCGCAGCACAACCAGGACGAACTTTTAAGCCGCCCAACCTGGGCCATTGCAATATCCTGGGACTCCAGAAAGGTCATGGAGTCCCAGAAAATTGTTGAAAATCAACTTAGCTGGGTTTTCGCCGTTCAGAGGAGGAGGAATGTCTGAGGCCGGGCCCACGGCCAGCCTGCAGGATCTTCAGACTCGATTACCTACTAGGCCCTGGTGAAGGAGCTCACGAAATCTCCCGAGATGTTGGATAAGCAGATAGAGGAGAAGCTGGCCCTGATCTCGATCATGCTGCAGAAGCATGAACAGCACCTGCGAGTCCTGGAAAAGAGGACGGATGAGATTGAGCAGAGAGTCACAGTGGTGGAAGCTGACACCAGTTCCTCCAAGGATAGGATCCAGGCCCTGGAGATGCAGGCCCTTAATTTGTGTGACCAGGTTGATGACCTCAAGAACAGGGGTAGGAGAAAAAATATTTGGATCATCAGTATGCCGGAGGGTAAGGAAGGTGAATGGCCGGCGGAATTTATTGAGGTTGCCGAAATTCCTTAACTTGGAGGCGGGAATGAGGGGCTTGAAGATTGAGAGGGCTCACCGGGTCACGGCACAAATATCAGGGCTGGGTCAATGCCCTTGTCCTCTCTTGGTGCGGTCTTATCATTATAGAGATAAGGAGAGAATTGTGGAAGCTGGAAGGGCTCTAAGATCATGTTCTTCCAGGACTTCTCAGCGGTGGTGATTCAGAAAAGAAAATCTTATGACAGTGTCAAGAGAAGACTGAGGGAGCTTGGGATCCAGTACTCTCTGAAGTATCCAGCGGTGCTTCAGATCACCTTAGATGGATCTTTACATCTCTTTGACACGTCTGAGAAGGCAAGAGACTTTGTGGACAAATTAACCTAATCTGAATAATTTAGTGTGTACAAATAGTAGTGTTGTTTGGGTATGTCTTTGTTTTTTTTTAAAAACAGAGGAAATCTGGTTGGGGCTATTTTGTCCTTTTTCTATTATTGGTAATAATCTGGTTCAAACTATGTTTGACGGCGGTTGAGATATTTACTTTCAATTTCCAAAGGATGAGTGGAGTATGTCCCTTTTGTTTTCAAAATGTCTTTATTCATATTGCTATTCCATGGTGTATTTTCTTTCTTTTCTGTTGTGTTTGCAGTTCGGCTCTAGCTGGGAGGAGGGAAAATGATTGGGATGGCTAGATGTCTACTTACTTATACCCGGTTCAGGGATTTAAATGCCCGGGCTGCAGTCTTGGCAGCGGGATAGGAAATTGGGTTTTGGGATGGGTAGTTGCCTGCTTTGGGCAGAGGGTGGGTTCCCCTAATCGGCACCATTGGCACTTTATACATTGGTTTACTTTTTGGTTTTTGTTGTATATAAATTTTGATAGCTTTGTAGGTTTGTTAATTGTAGTGGTTTTAGTTTATGTAGTTTTATGTTCGATGGATCTTGCGACACTAAGGCTCAGCAATTTGTGGTTCGAGTTCCTCCTCTCTGGAATCTAAACGTTATTGCAGAAGGTTATGGCTAATAACTTGATTAAATGGCGTAGCTGGAACATCAAGGGGAATCACTCACTGAGGAAGAAGGTACTTTTGAGTCTTAGAAAGGAAAAGGTGGATTTTGCTTTGTTACAGGAGACACACTTGGATGGTAGGGAGCATTTGAAACTACAGCAGAATGGCTTTGATCGGGTTTACTTTTCATCTTTTAATACCAGAAGTAGGAGAGCGGCTATATTGGTTAGGAGGAGTCTCCCATTTAAGTTACTAGAGTGTGTTAAAGACACACATGGGAGGTTTCTAATTCTCAAAGCCCTGATAAATGGAGAAGAATGAGGTGCTTAAATACTTATTGCCCTCTGGCCCATCCCCTCAAATTTCTGGTAAGTGCATTCTCTAAATTGATCAGTCCCATGTTCCGGCATATCATTACAGGGGGAGATTTTAGACCATAAGACCATAAGACATAGGAGTGGAAGTAAGGCCATTCGGCCCATCGAGTCCACTCCGCCATTCATTCATGGCTGATGGGCATTTCAACTCCACTTACCCGCATTCTCCCCATAGCCCTTAATTCCTTGTGACATCAAGAATTTATCAATTTCTGCCTTGAAGACATTCAGCGTCCCAGCCTCCACTGCACTCTGTGGCAATGAATTCCACAGGCCCACCACTTTCTGGCTGAAGAAATGTCTCCGCATTTCTGTTCTGAATTTACCCCCTCTAATTCTAAGGCTGTGTCCACGAATCCTAGTCTCCTCGCCTAACGGAAACAATTTCCGAGTGTCCACCCTTTCCAAGCCATGTATTATCTTGTAAAATTTTAGTTGTCTCATGGATCCCACAGTAGACAGGTTGCCCAAATACCCTCTGTACAAACTAAACAATTAGTGGATCTGTATGTGTTGTTAGGGTTGGTAGACGTCTGGAGGCACCTTCTCCACCCTAGAGCAGGGATTTTACGTTTTTTTCCAATCCACACAGATGTCACACCAGGATTGATTTTTTTCTGACTCCCGTGGTTAGCACTGCTGCCTCACAGCGCCAGAGACCCGGGTTCAATTCCCGCCTCAGGCAATTGTCTGTGTAGAGTTTGCACATTATCCCCGTGTCTGCTTGGGTTTCCTCCGGGTGCTCCGGTTTCCTCCCACAGTCCAAAGATGTGCAGGTCAGGTGAATTGGCCATGCTAAATTGCCCAAAGTGGTAAATGTAGGGGAATGGGTCTGGATGGGTTGCTCTTCGGAGGGTCAGTGTGGACTTGTTGGGCCGAAGGGCCTGTTTCCACAATGTAAGTAATCTAATCTAAAAAAAACCCTGGACTTGGTGGCATCCTGCACGATTGGTAATATTACCCTCTCCATGCTCCAGTGTACCTGTTGGTTAAGATGAAGGAAGTTACAGTGGATCTGAGACACTAGCAAATGGATAAAGGATAATAGATTTGTGGAGTACTTCTCTAGGGAATTTCAGGCGTTCCTAGACATTAACTCAGGCTTGGTTAGTAGCCCATCCGTCCTTTGGGAAACTACCAAAGCCTATGCCAGGAGGTTAGTTATTTCCTATTCTACCAATAGGAAGTGGCAGAAAGGTGAACAACAATGTCTCCTCGAAGCACGGTTGAAGGCAGCCGAGAAGGCTTACTTTGACAGGCCCTTGTTGGTCAAACTACAGAGGATTACAGCACTGTAGTCTGCATTGAATTCTGTTCTCATGCAGACAGCAAAGAAGGAACTTACTTTTGCAAAGCAAAGGTTATATGAGCATGGTGACAGGCCAGGCAAATACTTAGCATATCTCGTCAGGAAAAGGAACGCCCCTCAAGCCATTACGGCGATTCAGGAAGGGTCTGAGAACCTAACATGTGACTCCAAAAAGATTAATGTGGCATTCCAGAGATTTTACTCTAAATTATACCAATCTGAGGGTTGTGAGGAAGGGCGGGCCAAAATGGAATCTTTTATCATGGATCGGGAGCTCTCGGGTGTGACTCCCGAACAAGAGTCTTTTCTCAATGCCCCCTTATCAGAGCAAGAGGTGAAGAAGGCTGTGAAGCAGCTTCAGAGTGGAAAGGCCTGGTGGACTTTCCAGCGAATTCTATAAGGAATTTATAAACATATTGTCAGGCCCGATGCTCAACATGCTTCAATGACTCATACAGTCATGATTGTCTCCCACCATCTCTGAGAGAGGCCAATATTTTGCTTATTCTTAAAAAGGAGAAAGTCCCAGATGACTGTGCTTTTTACAGGCCCATTTCACACTTAAATGTGGACTTTAAAATCCTCTCTAAGACTCTTGCATTAAGGCTGAAGACTGTGTTACCTTCTAATGTTAAAGAGGACAAGACAGGCTTCATAAAGGGCCACAGATCCTCCAATAATGTTAGGAGGCTGCTTAACGTAATTCAAGCATGTCAACAACTGTCAAAACATGATTTGATGATTTCTCTGGATGCAGAGAAGGCATTTGACTAAGTTAAGTGGCCGTACCTTTTCTATACTCTGGGGTGGTTTGGTTTGGGTGAAGTCTTTATAAGATGGGTAAAGGTTCTCTACAGTGACCCTCTCGCTGCGGTCATCACCAATGGGGTGTGATCCAGCAATTTTAAACATTTTTAGGGTAGCTGGTAGGGCTGTCCCCTTTCGCCATTGCTTTTTACACTGGTGATTGAACCATTGGCGGAGGCCATTTGTAAAGATCCTAATATATCGGTTCCAGACATAGGGTCAATATTACGTAAAATTTTGTTGTACGTAGACATTGTCCTTTTTTTTGTCAAATCCAGCAGTTTCGGTACTTCGCCTGATACAATGCATCCGCTTGTTTGGCGCCTTTTCGGGGTACAAGATTAATCTTGCAAAATCAGAGGCTATGTCTAGGGTGGTCTTACAAAGCTGAGGGCAAATATCGCTTCCCATTTAAGTGGTCACAGGGGGGTTGTGGTGTATTTGGGCATATTCATTACTCCACTTCTGGATCGGTTGTTCAAAGCTAATTTTGTTAAATTATTTGACAAAATCAAGACAAACAAGACCTTCAAAAATAGGAGGCGCTTCCAGTCTCATAGTGGGTTGGATAGCGCTTATTAAGATGAATATTCTCTCCCTATACGGATGCTCCCCCGATTTTCAATAAGCAAACATTCAGGAGACTGAACGGCTGGTTCATCTCTTTTATTTGGCATTGTAAGCGGCCCCTTATTAAATTAGCTAAACTGCAGTTGCCTCACAGATTGGGGGGAGTGGATCTCCCAGAGATTAAAAGCTACCAACTAAGCTCGCTTTTATCCTACTTGAGTGATTGGGCTTGTGGGGACCCTCTCTCAATGTGGTTAGATATTGAAACCTCCCAGGCAAGTTGCCCCCTTACGAGCTTGCTGTTTTTGGACAAAATGATGACAGTTAGGGAATATTGCCATAACCCAATAGTTATCAATACTGCTAAAGCATGGAGGGCAATTCGGCAGAGGGAAGGCGATATTGGTAAAACATCTCTTACATCTATAGTGGGTATGCCGGGGTTTTCAACCGGGGATGATAGATTCAGGATTCAAACATTGGGCAGCTAGGAGTGTGGCCTGCATGGGCGATTTATTTGAGGATGATACAATGATGTCCTTTGATCAGTTAGCACGAAAGTATGAGTTATCTAACAGGGCCTCTTTTGTATTTCTCCAGTTAGTGATTTTATTCAAAAAAAGACTACACTTTTGACTGATCCCTACAAATCTGACATAGAGAGGAGGGTGCTCAGTGCTAAGAGTACACTTTCTGTCAGCACTTTATATCATCAATTCAGGAGTGCCCCCTCAGATGAGTTTGACAGAATATTGCTTGCAATTCTGGTCTCCTTCCTATCAGGAAAACTTGAAAGAAACTTGAAAGGGTTCAGAAAAGATTTACAAGGATGTTGCTGGGGTTGGAGGATTTGAGCTACAGGGAGAGGCTGAACAGGCTGGGGCTGTTTTCCCTGGAGCGTATGAGGGTGAGAGGTGACCGTATAGAGGTTTACAAAATTATGAGGGGCATGGATAGGGTAAATAGGCAAAGTCTTTTCCCTGGGGTGGGGGAGTCCAGAACTAGAGGGCATAGGTTTAGAGTGAGAGGGGAAAGATATAAAAGAGACCTAAGGGGCAACATTTTCACACAGAGGGTGGTACATGTATGGAATGAGCTGCCAAAGGAAGTGGTGGAGGCTGGTACAATTGCAACATTTAAAAGGCATTTGGATGAGTATAAGAATAGCAAAGGTTTGGAGGGATATGGGCCGGGTGCTGGCAGGTGGGACTAGATTGGGTTGGGATATCTGGTCGGCATGGACGGGTTGGACTGAAGGGTTTGTTTCCATGCTGTATATCTCTCTGACTCTATGACTCTGCAGGGTGTGGGAGAGAGAGCTAAGCGTTGAGGTTTCCTCAGAGGCATGGGAAGATATTTGGGAAAATGCAAGAAAGATATCAATTTGCAATAGGACCCATGCTTTACATTGAAGATTCTCCACAGGGTCCACTTGGCTCTGGATCGTTTGTCAAAATTTAAACCGGGGTATCTTCAATCTGTCCCAAGTGCAAGGCCGGTACAGACACTCTTACCCATTGTCTCCGGTCCTGTGGTAGGCTTCAAACATACTGGAATACTGTGGCGGGTGCAATGGAGGGGATTTTGGGTGTAAGGATGGAGAAGGACCCAATCTCTCTTCTTCTGGGCCTGCTCAGTGTGTTCCCTGTAGATGCGCACAAGAAAAGTTTTTTTCCACATCCTCATTTCCTGCGCAAGAAAGAATATCTTGTTAGGTTGGGTATCCGAAAGTACCCCTGGCCTGTCGGGTTGGCGAAAGATTGTTATGGAGCATATACCCTTGGATTTTCTCACAAGTATGGTACACCACAAAACTGAGAATTTCTGTAAGACATGGCGGCCCTTTTGGAATACCTGGACACAGATTTATCTGCCACACTAACAAGGGCTTTTATATAGCCATAACAGTTGTGCTTTATGAGTCCAATATCCAGGGAGGGGGAACTGCGAACATATGAGTATTTTGTTTGGCTGTGCTGAGATATTGCTATTTATTAGTTTGTAGTTGGTTATTATTTATTTCGTTAAGTAGTTTGTTGGGGAATTTTTTTAATATATATTTTTCTATATATATATTCATACATTCGTACATGAGGGTGGTTTGGCTTTTTAAAACTTTTTTTGGTGTTCTTTCTTTGTATGGTTTGAATTGTATTGTTTTGTATTTGTTGTAATACTAACAAATCTATTTTTCAATAGAAATTTTTTTTTGAAAAGTGAGGAGGAGTCAAGCACAGGATTCAGAAAATATAAGAGGGACCATAAAATGGCACAGAAAACAAACAACTATCATGAATAACTGAAAAGGAGCAAGAACAAACTGCAATTCGACGAAAGCCCAATAAAATGGGCGGGAAAAAGTACGTGCACAAACTGCAGCTCTAGGTCTAACGGCTGTTCGCATGCTGGGGTGAAGCTGGTCTCACTCAGAAAACCAGTGCATATATGATACACCAATTAGCCACATGCTGCACATAACAATTGTGTGATTTGGCTTTGTATTTCTAACTCATATGATTCACACATGAAGGGGCCAGACAAGGTTCATGACCCCTAAAACAAAAACAAGAATATGGCAGGAAGCTACACCTTACTAAGGTTGTAGTGCACCTCCAGGATTTGAACATGCCAGCTCAGCACTGAGGAAGCACTGAAATGTCCAAAGTACCATCGTTAGGATCAGCAATTTAACCGAGGCTTTAGCTGCCTATCAAGTAAAATGTCCTGCGGCATTATTTCAATATCATGGCCAATACTTACTCCTCAATTGATATCCCAAAAACAGATTATCAAGACAGTTCTCATTATTTGGAGCTTGCTATCTGCAAAACATGATGTCTTAATTACAACAATGAATAACTACACTTCAAAGATACCTCATTAGCTAGAAAGTACTTTGTATGTCTGATGGTTGCGAAAAGTGTTTTATACACTGGTTTTTCATTTGATCTATACTCGGGTATCAAGGCAAAATCAACAAGCAACCAGCAGGAAAGGGTTCATCAACTCTTGACACATAGATGCAATACCAAGACCTGCAGTGTGATTTGTATGCTGGATAGCCATCACAAAGCCAGGCTGCACGGGAAAATGTCTCCAATCACAGCCAGCAGTTCACTGAGATTAGCAGCTTTTCCCTCATCTGAGAATGTTCAATGAGACAAAGAACAAGCTCTAATAAAAGGACGAATAGTACAGATGCTGAGAACTGCTGAGGAAAAAATCTCTGTGGAGACAGAAACAGACTTAATGTTTTGAATCCAGTATGATGTAGGCTATTCTAAAGAAGATCACATTTGACTTGAAATGTTACCCATTTTTTTCTTTCCAAGGGACAGGCTTTACTTTGCATTTTATGCTTGATGTACCAGAGTTAGAATCATGGAGTTTTCTGGCTTCCTTCCAGAACTCCCACCACTTCAGATACTGACACCTCAGTTGGAAAATGAAGCTTAGAAAACATGCAGAAAACCTCAAAATTTAGTGAACACCTCACTGCGTAAGTTCCGCAACTGGCCAAGGATGCTTGGAGGACTGCTGGAGACAAGACATTTGCTCAGGCTCAGACAGGAATGGGGTCTGTGGTTTTGGCAATCATGGACTTGGGCCACATGCAGAGGGAAGAACAGGAGCGGCAGACAGGTCTGTCGGATACAATCACCTTTATTGTCCAGAAGTTGCAATAGTACAGTGAGTTATGCAGTTGTCTAGCTGCCTCCATGGACAGGTTGGTGGCTACAATGGAGAGCCAGACCCAGCAATCTCAGGGTCTGCTGGAAATGTACACACACCTCACTCTGGCAGCCCAGCCATTGGTCCTCCGGAACAAAGGCAATGGCAAGATGACAGGGGGATGGGGAATCTGGCAAGCACTCTATGTGCCCCTTCTTCACAAGGGTATGGCCAAGAAGCACCCAGCCAGATGAGGTACCCACACACAAGTACACATTCCCGGTCAGACGTCACCCAACCTGTGCACAAGAGTCTGCATGTGCCTACCTTGCCTATCCAACACCTGGTATATGAGATGACTATGCTAGGTGTGATCACAGTTACCTTCTGCTTGAAGTCAGGGTGCACCTGACCATGGATAAATACCCCTCCCACAGTATCCCCATTCTCATCCATGTTCTACTGTATCCCATCCTTCTAGGTACTGTTACTTCCTTTCACAATTGCCATCGCTTTCCTCCCCACCCTGCTGCATTTCCTTCTTCTCCCCAATCCCCTTAATATCTGTGGACAGATCCTTGGCACTGACCGTATCCCTTGAGCAACCTAACGTGCCTGACAAATCTGCTAGAGTTCTTTGAGGAAATAACAAGCAGGTTAGACCAAGAAGAGCCAATGGACGTTCTCTCCCTGGATTTCAGTAAGGCTTTGTCAAGGTGCCACACAGGAGGCTACTGAGTAAGATAAGGGCCCATGGTATCAGAGGCAAGGTGCTAGCATGATTAGAAGCTTGGCTGTCTGGTAGAAAGTGGTGAGCAGGGATAAAAGGGTCTTTCTCAGAATGGCAGCCAGTGATAAGGGTGTTCCACAAGACTCAGTGTTGGGAACACAACTTTTCACTTTATAATTAATGATCTAGATGAAGGAACTGAGGGCATTCTGGTTAAGTTTGCAGATGATACAAAGATAGGTAGAGGGAAAGATCGCATTGAAGAGGCTGGAAGCTACAGAAGGATTGGACACATTAAGTGAGTGGGCAAAGAAGTGGCAGGTGGAGTACAATGTGGGAAAGTGAGGTCATGCACTTTGGTAGGAAGAATAGAGGCATGGACAATTTTCGAAATGGGTGGAAAATTCAGAAATCTGAAGTGCAAAGAGACTTGGAAGTTTTAGTCCAGGATTTTGTCAAGATAAACTTGCAGGTTGAGTCAGTAGTTAGGAGGGCAAATGCAAAGACTTGAATATAAAACCAGGGATGTACTTTTGAAGCTCCATTAGGCTTTGGTCAGACCACATTTGGAGTATTGTGTGCAGTTTTGAGCCCCATATCTCAGGAAGGATGTACTGACCTGGAGCGTGTTCAGAGGAGGTTCATGAGAATGGTCCCAGGAATGAAAAGCTTAACATGTGAGGAACGTTTGAGACTCTGGGTTTATACGCGATGGAGTTTAGAAGGATGAGGGGCAATCTAACTGAAACATACTGAACACTGAATAGCCTGGACAGAGTGGATGTTGGGAAGATATTTCTATTGATAGGAGAGACCAGGACCTGATGCCATAGAGTAAAGGGAAGACCTTTTAGAATGGAGATAAAAAGAAACTTCTTCAGCCAGAATACTGAACACTGAATAGCCTGGACAGAGTGGATGTTGGGAAGATATTTCCATTGATAGGAGAGACCAGGACCTGATGCCATAGACTTAGAGTAAAGGGAAGACCTTTTAGAATGGAGATAAAAAGAAACTTCTTCAGCCAGAGAGTGGGGAATCTATGGAATCTATGGAATTCATTGCCACAGAAGGCTGTGGAGGCCAGGTCATTGAGTATATTTCAGACTGAGATAGATAGGTTCTTAAGTATCAAGGGGATCAAGGGTTATGGGGAGAAGGTGGGAGAATGGGGTTAAGAAACTTATCAGGGAGAAGAAAGTGAGGACTGCAGATGCTGGCGATCAGAGCTTAAAAATGTGTTGCTGGAAAAGCGCAGCAGGTCAGGCAGCATCAAAGGAGAAGGAGAATCGACGTTTCGGGCATAAGCCCTTCTTCATTTTTAAGCTAAGAAACTTATCAGCCATGACTGAATGGCGGAGCAGACCTGATGGCTGAATGGCCTAATTTCTGCTCCTCTGTCATATGGTCTAACTGCACCACCCAGGATAAGAAGTGCCCAATCCCCTGACTGATGGTTGTACATCTTCCTGACTGCAGTAGCCCTATGCCTGAACTGGCACTATAGAACCAGGGGATCTGTTATGATCCTGTAATCTCATTGTTGAGACATGGACCATTGTCTAAGAATGCCCCAAGACAACATCTGTGGCCAAATATCTGGATTGGAATGGGAGTCTGCAGTTGACTTACTGTGCCAGGATCTCTGACTGAGTAGTACCTCCATGGTCTTTGGAAAGGACTAATCTCCCAAATGTTCAGATATTGATGCTTGCTTTCTGCACTTGCATTGCATTTTCCATGTAAACTGCCGGCAAATGGTGTAGGTGTGAGATTGACAGAGTACACTGCTTTATAACATGATGTATGCATCCTTGACTGAGGACTGCTGAGCAGCAAGGCAAATTGCCTGGTTGTGTGACTTTGTTAATTGGCAAGGAAAGATGAGGCATTGCAAGGCATGAACGATATGAGCATACAGGTAGGCACCAAGTGAGCAACCACTATGAACACAAGGCAGCAGCCCCTGAGATGCAGCCTCCTTCAGCTAGGTGCCTATCCACGTCTGTAAAGTGACCCTGCAGCAGCCTTGTAGTGCTAGTTGTTGGCACCCCCTGCAATCAAAGCCAGATCTTTGCTTCCAATGTGCCCTGTGAATTTATTAGAGAGATGTCATGATGGCTGTGAGGAGTTGCCAAATGTCAGATGCCAGTGTCCTTGACTGAGGGGTGCGTGCAGCTGGAGCCTCTAAGACATTCCCTGAGGTATTGTTTGGTCACGTGAAACATGAAGTTCTTTTAGAGCAAGCAAAGTCAAATTTGCCAGGTACTTGCTCTGATTTCCATGTTGAGTTTTCTCAACTCGAGCTTCTTTGGTGTAATCGGCAAGATAGAAATCTGAATATTAATGAGGTGATTTAGGCTGTTAACAAGGTAGCAATAATCCTCCATAATTGGCAATTCATTGCTGCTTAGCATGAAACTCATCATTAAAAAACAAAGTGAGATGCTCCTGATGTCAAGATTTACTTCTTTGGCTCTCTCATCAGATTCTGCCATAAGTCTTACCATTCAATTCCTTATAAGGTTTAACCCACAGTGACATTTATTTCTGGTTTTGGCAATTTGTTGACAATGGATCATTGCTAAAATCAGCATACACCATCCTACGAGTAGTCACATCTTCTGCCAGTATTTTCTATATGTTAAAATTATCTAATCTTTACTAATATTTTAACAATAAATTATGATTTGGTGGTGCCCGTATTGGTCTGGGCTGGACAAAGTCAAAAATCACACAACACTTGATGAAGGAGCAGCGGTCTGAAAGCTAGTGCTTCCAAATAAACTAGTTGGACTATAACCTGGTGTTGTGTGATTTTTAACAATAAATTACTTAGTAATGTTTCCACATTTGTACAATACTTATACCAACCAGATTGCTTTCACATCAGACTCATCATAATTATTTTACCAATAATAATTATAGCATTTGTAAATCATTTCTAACATTGAAAATTAATCAATATGCATGGAAAATAAATATAAATAAGTGATCTGTTCATATGCCTTGGTAAGATTCTGACATTTTTATTATTAATGTCGATGTCTGGTTTGCACAGCAGCAAAGGTCTGAGTGTTAAATTAGTTTCTGTTATTTTACTGATAAATAATTTTAATTGAATCAGTGAAATCTGTGGGACAACTAATGGCCTTTGTCACCTGAGTGTGCCTGCAATTTATGTGAAAGCATAGGTTGCAAGTATATGGACAAAAGAAATCAGATAAAAACACTTACCAAAGAGCCAAATTGGCAGCCACTCCAAATCCATTATACACAATAATCAGATGGAGACCAAGGGCACTTCACTAGTTTTCAACTGGATAATTTTCTAGTGACAGGTCATGATAAAAGATAGGACTGTGTGTGTGGATGCAGTATGCTTAATAACATCCGACCAAATAAAATTACTTTCAGTTCTCTGACTGGAAAAGAATAGTTACATGTTCTCAATTTTCCTCTTTCTACCCGGACAGTTCGATTGTTGCTGACATATAATTATCTGCTGCTGGCAGAGCTTCAGTCACATGTTCAAGTAGCTATTCTTCATGGCTACCTTCAGCTATTTCTATTTTGGCATGCATCACTTGCAGAGGTAAAACTTGTGGACAATTTCCAGCAGGTGTCACTGGGATAGTGACACAAGTGGAAGTTCTGGCTTATTTTTCTCTGCTCCAGCTCTGGCTGCCATTCTGGCTAAAATTAACGATTCATCATTGGCCAAGGATATAGTTCAAAGTCTTTCCTGTTTGTCTGGCTTTACCAGATGGCTTACTCATGCTTTACCCAGGAAACTATGGGACAGCAACAGTAAATTAGATTAGATTAGATTAGATTACATTACATTACAGTATGGCCAAAATGTAGAGCCAATTTAGAGACCTCACACTAAATCCAAAATATTGAAAAGATGCTGCTTCCATTGTTACCTTCTGGGAAAAGGATAGATAGAAGTTAGGAACAAATTATTACAGATGCTGTAATTGACTGAAAACAACAAATGTTGGAGATCACAGCGGGTCAGGCAGCAACCATGAAGAGAGAGCAAGCTAATGTTTCAGTCGAGATGACTCTAGTTTGATTAGATTAGATTAGATTACTTACAGCGTGGAAACAGGCCCTTTGGCCCAACAAGTCCACACCAACCTGCCGAAGCACAACCCACCCTGACCCATTCTCCTACATTTACCCCTTCACCAAACACTACAGACAATTTAGCATGGCCAATTCACCTAACCTGCACATTTTTGGATTGTGGGAGGAAACCAGAGCACCCGGAGGAAACCCATGCAGACACGGGGAGAATGTGCAAACTCCACACAGAGAGTCGCCTGAGGTGGGAATTGAACCCGGGTTTCTGGCGCTGTGAGGCAACAGTGCTAACCACTGTGCCAGCACAAAATGCAAAGAGGCTCCAGTGAGGTGTTGTTTCTTTAAAGATGACAGCATTTACAAGCAACACAATTCAGCATTTATCACTACTTACTTTGTCGCATCATGAAATTACAAATAAACTGGAAGTTAAATTGTTCAGCTAACAATACATTTACATTGAGAAAGTAAGGAGCCATGGGTTACAGGGAAACTTGTCTGTCTGGATACAGAATTGGCTGGCCCATAGAAGACAGAGGGTGGTAGTAGATGGAAAGTATTCAGCCTGGAGCTTGGTGGCCAGTGGTGGTCCACAGGGATCTGTTCTTGGACCACTGCTCTTTGTGATTTTTATACATGATTTGGATGAGAAAGTGAAAGGGAGGTTAAGTTTGCCGATGACATGAAGTTTGGTGGAGTTGTGGATAGTGTGGAGGGCTTATATAGGTTGCAATGGGGCATTGACAGGATGCAGAGCTGGGCTGATAAATGGCAGATTGAGTTCAACTTGGAAAAGTGCAAAGTCATTCACTTTGGAGGGTCGCATTTGAATGCAGAATACAGGGCTAAAGGCAGGATTCCTGGCAGTGTGGAGGAATAGAGGGGTCTTGGGGTCCATGTCAATAGATTCCTCAAAGTTGCCACCCAGGTTGAGAGGGTTGTTAAGAAGGCATATGATATGTTGGCTTTCATTAACAGTGGGATTGAATTTAAGAGTTGCGAGGTTATGCTGTGGCTCTATAGAGTCCTGGTTAGACCATACTTGGAATATTGGGTTCAGTTCTGGTTACCTCATTATAGGAAGGATGCAGAAGTTTTAGGGAGGTGCAGAGGAGATTTACCAGGGTGCTGCCCGGCTGGAGGGCATGTCTTATGAAGAGAGTTTGAGGGAGCTAGGGCGTTTCTCATTGGAGTGAAGAAGGATGAGAGGTGACTTGATAGAGGTATATAAGATGGTGAGAGGCATAGACAGTTTCCATGGCGGAAATGTCTATCATGAGGAGGCAAAATGTTAACATAATTGGAGGAGGTTTAGGGAAGATGTCAGAGGTAGGTTCTTTACACAGAGAGTGGTGAGTGCATGGAATGCACTACTAGCAGTGGTAATACAGTCAGATACATTGGGAATATTTAACCAATTCTAGGATAGGCAAATGGAAGTTAGTACAATGAAGGGTACATAGGTTAGTCTGATTTTAGAGTAGGATAAAAGACCAGCACCATCTAGGGCAGAATGGCCTGTACTGTTCTTTGTTGTGTTATAAAGCGGAGAAGCTTTGTATTTTTCCTATCATGGTTGGTAACCAAAATGTATGGAAAGAAAAGCATTCTACATTTAATACTCAATGTCATTGATGCTTGGTGACCTCTTAAATATGCTGTTGGTGTAAGAGATGCTGGTCTTTCATTAGATGTCCACTGAGTTGTTTAGTGCACGGTCAAATGGAGCTGGAATCAGACGTCACAGCACAATGGCTGCATGGTAGGTAGCCAATAAGAAGAGTTTGATAAGATATGATAAGAAAGTTTTCTACGCCTCATAAAAATTCTAAGCAACTTGGATTTAGCCACAAATGGTAAGGTTAAGACCATTGAGTTTGATTCAGTTGGACTGTGGCAGTACTCAAAGGGTTAAGGCCATAGTTTGTGTCTTATTAAAATCTCTCACCCAGTGGATCATGTCACAGAATTGCCTAGACTTGTAGTCTGTGCATGCTGCCCCATCTGTGAAAGTACAGATAATCCTACAGAGATTATGAAAAGGAGAACCCATAGGATTTGGCTAAACCCATTAATCTCTTTGCGCCTTTCAGTATCAGTTTGATAACTCAAAGATCAGAAAAGCATGAATGATGAAGTGAAATTATAAAGGTTAGTTAGGTTATTTCTTTACACTAGGGCTGCCCGCATTAGTTGTTGGATTTTGCCACTGGGAAAAGTATAAAAGAAGAAGAATGTACATTTATATATTTGTATAAAGCCTTTCATAATCATTTTGGTGTCCTGCAACACTTCACAGCCAATGCAGTACTTTTTAAAGATTTTCTTATTCATTTGATCTGTACATTGCTGCTGCCCCAGTATTTTTGTCCATCCCTAGTTGCCCTTGAGTAGGTGGTTGTGAACTGCCTTGTGAACCACTGCAGTCCAGGAGAAGTTCCAGGATTTTCACTCTGAAGGAATGGCAATATGTATCCAGTGCAGGATGGTGAGTGAGTGGCTATGAGGGGAATTGCAAGTGGTGGTATTCCTATGTATCTAATATTCTTGTCCTTCTAAATGGGTTTGACAGGTACTCTAAAAAGAGTCTTAGTAAATTTCTGCAGTGTCTCTTGTAGATGGTGCATATTAGTGATGGAGGGAGTGAATGCTTGCCGATAAGTGCCAAACAAGGGGAATGCTTTGGATGGGGTCAACCTTCTTAAGTGTTGTTGGAGCTGCACTCATCCAGGGAAATGGGGAATATTCGATCAACACCTGAAGTCACAACAGCTGGGATTTTTGCAGCTAATTTTAACATAGCAAGGTCCCACAAACAGCAATGAAATAAACGATTACCATATATACTCGAGTAAAAATCAACCTCATGTAAACATCGACCCTCTATTTCTGGCCAAAAAATCTGCAATTTTCCATACATCGCGTGTAAAAGTCAACCCTAGTTCTTCACACATAACAGATCAACATTTGTGAGTCAAGATATTATCCTGTACATAAATGTTATGAAGAGGAAATGAATTTTTTTTCTCATGCTATTATGTGTTTTGATGTATAATTCGTACCAACGTTAGGCTACAGATTTTTTAAGTTCATTATCGAATGAACAGTATAATTAGTATAATTAGTGTGATACAAAGTTTATCACAATATCTTTTTCTATATAACTGTTATGAAGATGGGGTGTACTTTAAGAGAGTTAAAAGCAGCAGAACTACCGGACACAGCACCAAGTGTATTCAAAAAAGTAACAATGTAACACTGGGTCGAACCGCTCAATTAGTTTGTTGCTTGGAGACAAAAACAAATTTGAATTCAGCCAATCAGTTTAAATTATACTCGAAACATATCAAACACCAATCAAGTTTGAATTGAGTATACTGACAATCTTGATGGCCAATGACACAATCCGATGCTCTGGAGTATAAGATTGGGGAAAATTGAACAGTTGAGAGGAAAACTGCCATGATCTAGCATGTAATCAGACTGGCTGAAAAAATAGCTCTCTTAAAAAGGCACCTTTTCGATCAATGACCTGCAAAGCAGAAGTTCCTAACCAGAAGAAAAGAAGACACAGGAAGATCTGAAGACAAGAATCTACAGCTGCCTGGTTTTGAGATAAGAAGTGTTGTTTTGTAAATCTTAATTGGGAGTTTTATCACACTAATATTATAGAAGGGAAGGTAAAAGATAGGTTAGAGAAAGAGATTGTAAATAATGGTTAGTTAATTATTCTCTGTTATACTTTAAGAAATAAAGTTGTTAATTTTTACTTTAAATAGTTCTTGGCCACTTGATTTTTACAGATTACTACATGGGATAAATCTTTCCTGTGTTGCTGGTTTTAAATTAAGCAGGAGGGTTTACCCCATGTCGTAACAATAAGATAGACCAATATGCATTTACTTCACTATAATTACTGTATCCCTGATCTATAATAGAACAGTACAGCAGAGTACAGGCCCTTCAGATCCTCGATATTGTGTCCTTTTGCCCTACTCTAAGATCAAACTAACCTACATACCCTTCATTTTACTATCATCCCTACAACTGTCCCTAATGTATCAGACTCTACCATCACTGCTGGCAGTGCATTCCACACACCCACCACTCTCTGTGTAAAGAACCAACATCTGACATCTCCCCTAAACCTTCCTCCAATGACCATAAAATTATGCCCCCTCGTGATAGTCATTTCAATCCTGGAAAAAAATATCTTGCTATTCACTCTATCTGTGCCTCTCATCATCTTGTACACCTCTATCAAGTCACCTCTCCTCCTTCTTCACTCCAATGAGAAAAGCCCTAGATCCCTCAACCTTTCTTCATAAGATATGCCCTCCAGTCCAGGCAGCATCTTAGTAAATAATTTCTGCACCCTCTCTAAAGCTTCCACGTTCTTCCTATAATAAGGTGATCAAAACTGAACCCAATATTCCAAGTTAGTCTCACCAGGGCTCTCTAGAGCTGCAGCATAACATCACAGCTCTTAAACTCAATCCATCTGCTAATGAAAGCCAATACACCATACACCTTCTTAACAACCCTTTCAACTTAGGTGGCAACTATGAGGGATCTATTGACATGGACCCCAAGATTCCTCTAATCCCCCACACTGCCAAAAATCCTGCCTTTAACCGTGTATTCTGCATTCTAATTCGACCTTCCAAAATGAATCACTTCACACTTTTCCAGGTTGAACTCCATCTGCCATGTATTAGCCCAACTCTGCATCCTGTCAATGCCCCACTGCAACCTATATAAGCCCTCCACACTATCCACAACTCCACTAACCTTCGTGTTATCGGCAAACTTACTAAGCCAACTTTCCACTTCCATCTAGGTTATTTATAAAAATCACAAAGAGCAGAGGTCCCAGAACTGACCCCTGCGGAACATCACTGGTCACCGAGCTCCAGGCTGAATACTTTCCATCTACTACCACCCTCTGCCTTCTATGGGCCAGCCAATTTTGTATCCAAACAGCCTCCTTATCCCATGCCTCCTTACTTTCTGAATGAGCCTACCATGGAGAACCTCATCAAATGCCTTGCTAAAATCCATCCTCTGCTCTACCGTCTTCGATGCGTTTTGTCACATCCTCAAAGAATTCAATAAGGCTTGTGAGGCATGAACTGCCCCTCACAAAGCCATGCTGACTATCTGTAATCAAACTACTGTTTCCAAGTAATCATAAATCCTGTCTCTCAGAATCCTCTCCAATAATTTGCCCACCATAGACATAAGACTGACTGGTCTGTAATTCCCAGGATTATCCCTATCCCCTTTCTTGAAAAGGGAGTAACATGTGCCATCTTCCAGTGGACCTTGAGGATGCAAAGATCATCCCTAAAGGCGCAGCAATCTCTTCCCTTGCTTCTGTAGTAACCTTGGGTAAATCCCGTCTGGCCCAGGGGACTTACCTGTCCTTATGTTTTTCAAAATTTACAGCACATCCTCCTTCTTAACATGAACCTTTTCGAACATAGCAGCCTGTTTCACGCTGTCCTCACAAACAACAAGGTCCCTCTCACTAGTGAATGCTGAAGCAATCTATTCATTAAGGACGTCCCCAACCTGCTCCAAGTCAGGCACAAGTTTGTTCCACTATCCCTGATCGGCCCTACCCTAATATAAATGTAGAATGCCGTCAGGCTTTCTTTAATCCTACCCACCAAGGTTTTTGCAGGCCCCCTTCTAGATTTCCTAAGTTAATTCTTCAGTTCCTTCCTGGCTATTTTGTAACCCTCTAGAGCCCTGTCTGACCCTTGTTTCCTCAACCTTAAATAAGCTTCCTTCTTCCTCTTGTCATCCAAGGTTCTTCCAACCTACCATCCGCTCCTTGCCTCAGTGGGATAAACTATACAGCACTCGCAGCAAGTGCTCCCTAAACAATCTCCACATTTCTGTCATGCATTTCCCAGAGAATATCTGTTTCCAATTTATGCTCCACAGTTCTTGCCTGAAAGCATTATAATTTCCCCCTCCCTCAATCCCTCTCCATGACTATGGTAAAGGTCAGGGAGTTGTGATCACTATCATCGAAATGCTCTCCCACCGAGAGATCTGACACCTGACCTGGTTCATTACAGAACACCAAATCCAATAAGGCCTCCCTCCTTAGTGGGCCTATCTACATATTGAGTCAGGAATCCCTCCTGGACACACCTGACAAAATCTGCTCCATCCAAACTATTTGCATTAATGAGATTCCAATCAATATTCAAAAAGTTGAAGCCACCCATGACAACAACCCTGTTACTTCTGCACCTTTCCAAAGTCTGTCTCCTAATCTGCTCCTCTGTTGTTATTGGGAGATCTGTAGCAAACTCCCAATAAAGTGACCCTCCTTTCCTGTTTCTGACTTCCACTGATACTGACTCTGTAGACAAATCCTCCTCGACGACCTCCCTTTCTGCAGCTGTGATAACAATGATTAGCAATTCCACTCTCCCATCTCCTTTACTTCCCTCCCTATTCCTTTTGAAATCCCAGAACATCCAAAATGTTCCTGCCTCTGTAATATCCAAGTCTCTGTAATGGTCACAATATCATAGGACCAAGTACTGAACTATGCTCTAAGTTCATCACCCTTATTCCTGATACTTCTTGCATTAAAATAGACACTGTTCAACCCGTCACACTGACTGTAACTTTGCCCTATCAACAGTTTATCCTTCCTCACAGACACTCTGCACACTGGATCTGCCTGTTCACCAGCTACCCCATCCTCTGATCCATAGCTCCGGTTCCCATCCCCCTGCCAAACTTGTTTAAATCCTCCCAAAGAGCTCTAGTAAACCTCCCATCCAGGATATCGGTGACCCTCCAGTTCAGATGCAACCCGTCCTCCTTGTACAGGTCCCACCTTCCCCAGAAGGTATCCAATAATCCACATATCTGAAGCCCTTCCTCCTTCACCAGCCCTGCAGCCATGTTATCAGCTGCACTCACTCTTTGCTCCTACCTTCACTAGCCCGTGGTACTGGTAGCAATCCTGAGACTACTACTGTGCTTGTCCTGCCTTTTAGCTTGCAATCTAACTTCCTATATTCACTTTTCAGATCCTCATTCCCTTTCCTAGCTATGTCACTGGTACCGATATGTACCATGACTTCTGGGTGCTCACCCTTCCCCTTAAGAATCCTGTAGACCTGAACAGAGATGTCCCTGACCCTGGTACTGGGGAGGCAGCACACTAACCAGGAGTCTCTTTCACAACCACAGAATCTCTTGTCTGTTCCTCTAACCATTGAATCTCCTATCACTATCACTTCCCTGGTATGTCACCGCACCCACCCACCCTCACCCCCGGCAAAAGTATCCAAAGCCGTATACTTATTATTGAGTGGAATGGCTACAAGGGATGCCTGCAGGCGCTGACTGCCTTTTCCCTTTCCCTCTCCTGACGGTCACCCAGCTACCTTTATCCTGTAACTTAGGTGTGACTACCTCCCTATAAATCCTGTCTATCATCCCCTCAGCCTCCCGACTGATCCAAAGTTCATCCAGCCCCAGTTCCCTAACGGTCTGTGAAGAGCTGGAGTTGGGCGCACTTCTCGCAGGTGAAGTCAGCAGGGACACCAGTGGTGACCCTTACCTCCCACATCCTGCAAGAGGAGCATGCAACTGCCCCAGCTTCCATCTCCTCTGCTCTAAATTGCCAAAAGAGATTGTAAAATCCTTATCTTACCACCCTCCACACACAGACTCCTTTCTCGGTTAGAGCAGGGAGACGGGTGAGACAGGATTCTTAAGGGGAAGGGTGAGCACTCAGAAGTCATGGTACATATCGGTACCAGTGACATAGCTAGGAAAGGGAATGAGGATCTGAAAAGTGTGTAGTGTTTCAGGTTCAGCTACTGCCTGAATATATTAGTTCAGCAGTCCCTGTGTCCGCTTCTGCTCCTGTTCAGTCTTCGCTCCTTTGTTTCACAAGATAAGTATTTTATATTCAAATCTACCTTCCCGACTGCCCCCCGGCTCCTTGATCAATTGGATGTGCAGCTGTTGATGATTTCTCACCACTACAATGATTGGTGAGACTGTAAGTTTGGTAAATTATTTTTATCAGAAAAACAAGTTTAAAATGTTAGTTTGAAAAATGAAAACAATGGTAGATGAGAGAAAACGAAGAGAAATGGAAGAATTTGGCGCAAAAGTTTAAGATGTGTCCGATTCAGGTGACAACTTCCCTTTGTGTGCAGTTGGGGTTCTGCTAATGACATGATATGTTGGACTGTAACATGCATTTCAGTCCCTCAAAAGTAGTATCCCTGTAATAGTTGACTCCATAAATTTAACTTCTAAAAAACTGACTTTTGTACGAGTATACACAGTAGATATTATTGCTATCACTTAATGAATAAATGCTAGCTGACTTTTTCTTCTCATTTCCTCTCCTGAAAATGCAAACTCATCCTTGAGAACAATCCCATGAAAATTTGACTAGTTTTCTGATGCCTTACCAGAATGTTAATTCTATCATTTAGTTGTTTGACTAAATAGTGTTGAATCTGCTAAGGTGTAGTCTCGCTCAGGTACAAATCTGGGAATGCAGCAAAGTGAGGTAGAATAGATGACTAGGGATGGGGGGATATTCAGCAGCTCAGACTCATTGATATAAGGGAGAAACAAGCTAACATTTCAGGTAAATAACTTTTCTTTTGATGACAGAACAAACACCTGATCATAAATCTTTAACTGAAATATTAACTCTCTTTCTCCAGAGATGCTGCTAGACCTGCTGAGTATTTCCAGTGTGTTCTTTTGTACATTCCACATTTTGCTTTATTTCACAGAGATGAGGAAGATTCGGCATGCATTTTGACTGGGACTGATTTGGAAGATTATGTGCACGATTGAGTTAGAGGAAAGGAGGTTACCTGTGGTTTGGGGTGGCACGGTGGCACAGTGGTTAGCACTGCTACCTCACAGCATCAAAGACCCGGGTTCAATTCCTGCCTCGGGCAACTCTCTGTATGGAGTTTGCACATTCTCCCCATGTCTACGTGGGTTTCCTCCTGGTGCTCCGGTTTCCTCCCACAGTCCAAAGATGTGCAGGTTAGGTGAATCGGCCATGCTAAATTGCCCGTAGTGTTAGGTGAAGGGGTAAATGTAGGGGAATGAGTCTGGGTAGGTTGCTCTTCGGAGGGTCGGTGTGGATTTGTTGGGCCGAAGGGCCTGTTTCCACACTGTAGGAAATCTAATCACGTAATAAAGTGTTCTCAGTTCTTTGGACAGTATTAATTTTGTCTTTTGTTTTGAGGTTGATCAACTTGTGTTCTTCTGCATTTCTGATGATTATTCATTGGTATAGTATTTCTTTGCTTTGTATGGGGAAGAGAGACATTATCAAAATTCTGTTTCCGAATAATGTTGTTCCTTTAATAAAAGCAAAATACCGTGGATGCTTAAAATCTGAAACAAACAAGGCAGAGTGATAGAGAAATTCAGCAAGTCTGATAGCATCTGTGGAGACAGAAACAGAATCTGGTAGGACTTCAAATCTGAAAGGTGTTGGAATTTTTTAAAATATAATTTTGACAGTGGTGGAGGAGGAGCAAGAGGATAGATGGTACAGAGACCCAGTTCAAAAGGTTGTTAATAATGATGGAAGAGAAAAAGTGATATAAAATGAGTAAATTAAGGTATGAAAGGGAGAGAATGGGAGCTCTACACTAAGAGAAAAGTAAACAAGACAAGGTTGTGAGGGGAGGAGATGGAGAATATAAGTAAAACAGCAAAAAGAAGAACAGACATAGTGCAGTAGTTTTGTTAGCTTAGTTTCATTCAAAAGGTCTTCCTTTTACCTGTTTCTTATCTTTCTTTTGTTAGTGAATTCTCAGCTGTATTATTCTATCCTCTAAAAGTCATTGTTCATGTAGAATAGAATATAAATCGGGGAAGTGACAGCCTAGACACATTACTGCTGGATTGTTTATCCAGAGATTGACATTATGGGGACCTGGGTTCGAGCCCACCACAGCAGATGGTAAAATCTGAATTCAATAAGAATCTCGAATTAAGGATCTAATGATGACTGTGAATCAATTGCCATTTGTCAGGAAAAACCCATCTGGTTCACTGATGTCCTTTAGGGAAGGAAACTGCCATCCTTACCTGGTCTGGCCTAAATCCAGACCCATAGCAATGTGGCTGACTCTTAACTGCCCTCTGGGCAATTAGAGATGGGAAATAAATGCTGGTCTAACTGGTAGCATCCTCATCCCACGAATGAGTAAAAGAAATAAGTTGTTTATTGGTAATACAGAATTTGTGAAATGTTGTAATGAGTGCAAGATGAAAAACTTCAACAAAATGTCTTTCCTTCTTCCACATTGCAATTTATAAAAAGTCCTTTGCCTGATTCAGAGAGTTTCTGCCGATAAAAATTACAATGACAGCAGAAATACTGTCATTGGGCTAAGCAGTAGAAAAATAAAACATAAATCATGTTCTAGATAATTATTCAATGATTTGTGCTAGAATGTGTGCACATGTATGAGTGGTTGTTGTGATCAGGAGCACACCTGGTTGTGCTATCCAGTAATTGAGAGCTACTGCAAGTGGAGGATCAGGATCCCAAACTCACTTTAATTATGTCTGAATCAGATGATCTCAGATATTCATGGCATCCTGAGGAGATTTTGAGCACTGTGCTGTGCTGGGCCTGATTTCTTCTGTGTTCAGCAAAGCACCTGAGCATATAGCACCTTCTTCCTTCACCACCTCTCCCTCTAATTAGCTATGTCCTTCCAGCGCTTCACAGTCCTCATCCAAATCTCTTTAGAGGCTGTTATGCACACCAAAGCACATTAGTGACAAATCTAACACCTGGCTGGGTTCATTACCCAGTACCAAACCTAATATGGCCTTGCCCCTTGTTGGCCTGTCTACATACTGTGTCAGGAAACCATCCTGCACACACTGGACAAAAAATAACCCATCTAAAGTACTTGAACTATAGTAGTCCCAGTCAATATTTGGAAAGTTAAAGTCCCCCACAACAACTACCCTGTCACTTTCGCTCCTATCCAGAATTATCTTTGCTATCCTAACCTCTACATCTCTGGTACTATTCGGAAGCCGATAGAAAACTCCCTACTGGGGGACCTCTCCTTTCCTGTTTCTAATCTCAGCCCATACTACCTCAGTAGACAAGTCCTCAAGCATCCTTTCTGCCACTGTAATATTGTCCGTGACTAACAATGCCACACATCTTTTACCATCTTCTCTGTTCTTGCTGAAACATCTAAATCCCGGAACCTGCAACAACCATTCCTGTCCCTGCTCTATCCATGTCTCTGAAATGGCCACAACATCGAAGTCCCAGGTACCAACCCATGCTGCAAGCTCACCCACCTTATTCTGGATGCTCCTGGCGTTTAAGTAGGCACACTTCAAACCAACCTCTTGTTTGCCGGTGCCCTCTTGTGATCTTGAAATCTTAGTTCTCACTTCACTACGCTCAACTTTACGTATACTCAAACTTCAATTTAGGTTCCCATTCCCCTGCTGAATTAGTGTAAACCCACCCGAAGAGCATTAGCAAATGTCCCCCCAAGGATATTGGCACAACTCTGGTTCAGATGAAGACCATCCTGCTTATAGAGATCCCACCTACCCCAGAAAGAGCCCCAGTTATCCAGGAATCCAAAACCTTCCCTCCTGCACCATCAGGTGACAACTTCCCTTTGTGTGCAGTTGGAGTTCTGCTAATGACATGGTATGTTGGACTGTAACATGCATTTCAGTCCCTCAAAAGTAGTATCCCTGTAATTACAGATTAGATTAGATTAGATTACATTACATTACAGTGTGGAAACAGGCCCTTCGGCCCAACAAGTCCACACCGACCCGCCGAAGCGTAACCCACCCATACCCCTATCTTTACCTCTTACCTAACACTACGGGCAATTTAGCATGGCCAATTCACCTGACCTGCACATCTTTGGACTGTGGGAGGAAACCGGAGCACCCGGAGGAAACCCACGCAGACACGGGGAGAATGTGCAAACTCCACACAGTCAGTCGCCTGAGGCGGGAACTGAACCCGGGTCTCTGGCGCTGTGAGGCAGCAGTGCTAATCACTGGCTTCCACCCTGGCTCCCTGAATTTCTGCCTTAAATCCCCATCTCTCTTCCTACCTATGTCGTTGGTGCCTATATGGACCATGACTTGGGGCTGCTCCCCCTCCCCTTGAGGATCCCGAAAACACGATCCGAGACATCATGAACCCTGGTACCTGAGAGGCAACACACCACCTGTGAGTCTCTCTTGTTCCCACAGAACCTCCTATCAATCCCCCTAACTATGGAGTCCCCAATGACTAATGTCTGCTCCTCTTCCCCCTTTCTTTCTGAGCAACAGGATTAGACTCTGTGCAAGAAACCTGTACCATATGGCTCACCCTGGTAAAAACACACCACCTCCCCACCCCCCAACAGTATCCAAAACGGTATTCTTGCGGTTGAGGGGAACGGCCACAGGGGATCCCGACACTGCCTGCCAGTTCCCTTTTCGTCCCCGATGGTAACCCATCTACCCTTTTCTTGTACCTGAGTGTGACTACCTCTCTGTAACTCCTCTCAATTATCCCCCCCCCCCCCCCCCCCCCATGATCTGAAGTTCATACAGCTCCAACTCCAGTTCCCTCATGCTGTTTTTGAGGAGCTGGAGTTGGATGCACTTCCCGCAGATACAGTCAGCAGGGATACTAGTTCTGCAGGAGGAACATTCTGCAGGAGGAACATTCAACTGCCCTAACTCCCATTCCCACTGTTCTAAATTCCCAGCAAGACTACTGAAAAACTAAAACAAGAAGAGACCAGTCACCTGACCAATTTAGCGCACAGAACCTTTTTTTTTCAGTTAGAGGAGGAGGACGGGTGGGTGACACCAAGTGCTGCGAAAAAAATGAAGAACGCTGAACTTCCGAAGTAAGGTTTTATATCTCTGAAAATTTACCTATACTTCCCACCTATCCATCCCACTCTCCCCAACAACTTATCACTATTACCCCCCCCACACCCACCTGCATCCACATATCGCCTTACAAGGTATCTTCCCCAGCACCACCCCCATTCCCCTTATCTCTCAGCCCCTTCCCCCTCCACATTCCTAATGAAGGGCTTGTGCCTGAAACGTCAACTCTCCTGCCCCTCGGATACTGCCTGACCTGTTGCACTTTTCCAGCGCTAAGCTTTTCAACTCTGACTCTTTTTGCTGGAAGTCAGTGACAGGAAAGGAGCAGTCACTTTACTGAGTGTTTTCTATAGACCCCCCCAATAGCAGCAGAGAGATGGAAGAACATATTGGATAGCAGATCTTGGAAAGGTGCAGGTGTAACAGAGTTGGTGTTATGGGTGACTTCAACTCAATATTGATTGGAACCACCTTAGTGCAGATGGTCTGGATGGAGCTGATTTTGTCACATGTTTCCACGAAGGATTCCTGGACTCAATATGCAGATAGGCCAACTAGGGGAGACGCCAAATTGGATTTGGTGCTAGGCAATGAACCATGCCAGGTGTCAGATCTTTTGGTGGGAGAGCATTTCAGTGACAGTGACCACAACTGCCTCACCTTTACCATAACCATGAAGAGGGATAGGAGCAGACAGTATGGGAAGGTATTTAATTGGGGGAGGGGAAATTATATTGTTATTAGACAGAAGCTGTGGAGCATAAGTTGGGAACAATTGTTCTACCGGAAATGCACAACAGAAATATGGAGGCTGTTTAAGGAGCATTTGTTGCAAGTGTTGAATAACGTTGTCCCACTGAGACAGGCAAGGATTGGGAAGGTGAAGGAGCCTTGGATGATAAAAGAATAGGAGCTTCTCATTAAGTGGAAGAAGGAAGCTTACTTAAGGTTGAGAAAGCAAGTATCTGGTACAGCTTTAGAGGGTCACAGGGCTGCTAGGAAAGAACTCAAAACTGGACTGAGGAGAGCTTGGAGAGGGCAGGAGAAAGCTATGGCAGGAAGGATTAGGGAAAACTCAAAGGTGTTCTACACTTACGTGAGGAATAAGAGAATAATCAGAGAGAGGGTAGGGCCGATCAGAGATCGTGGAGGGAATTTGTGTCTGTAGTCTGAAGAGGTAGGCGAGGCTCTAAATGAGATTTTTGCTTTAGTATTCACTAGAGAGAGGGACCTTGTTGATAGTGAGAACAGGTGGACCAGATTAATAGGCTTGAACAGATGGATATTAAGGAAGTGGACATGCTGGAAATTCTGGGATGCATCAAGATAGATAAATCCCCAGGGCTGGACCAGAAATATCCAAGGTTACAATGGGAAGTGAGGAAGAGATTGCTGTGTCTCTGGCAATGACCTTTGCATCCTCACTCTCCATGGAAGTAGTGCCGGATGATTGGAGGGAGGCGAACATTGCTCCTCTCTTCAAAAAAGGGAATAGGGAAATTCCTGGGAATTACAGACCAGTCAGTCTTACGTCTGTGATAAGCAAGGTACTGGAGCATTCTGAGAGATAGGATTTATGACAATTTGGAAAAACATAGCTTGATTAAAGACAGTCAGCATGGCTTTGTGAGGGGCAGGTCATACCTCACAAACCTTTCTGAATTCTTTGAGGATGTGACGAGACAGGTCAATGAAGTGGATGTGGTTTATGTGGATTTCAGTAAGGCACTTGATAAGGTTCCCCATGGTAGACTCATTCAGAAAGTTAGGAGGTGTGGGATACAGGGAAATTTGGCTGTCTGGATACAGAATTGGCTGACCCAAAGAAGACAGTGAGTGGTATTGACTGGTGACCAGTGGTGTTCCACAGGGATCTGTTCTGGGACCTCTGCTCTTTGTAGTTTTTATAAATGACTTGGATGAAGAAGTGGAAGGGTGGGTTAGTAAGTTTGACGATTACACTAAGTTTGGAGGTATTGTAGATAGTGTCGAGGACTGTTTCAGGTAACAACAAGACATTGACAGGATGCAGAGCTGGGCTGAGAAGTGGCAGATGGAGTTCAACCTGGATAAATGTGAAGTGATTCATTTTAGAAGGTTGAATTTGAATGCTGAATACAGGGTTAAAGACAGGATTCTTGGCAGTGTGGAGGAACAGCGGGATCTTGGGATCCACGTACATAGATCCTTCAAAGTCGCTCCACAAGTTGATAGGGATGTTACAAGGCGTATGGTGTGTTGGCTTTCATTAACAGGGGGATTGAGTTTAAGAGCCATGAGGTTTTGCTGCAGCTCTATAAAACCCTGGTTAGATCACACGTGGAATATTGTGTCCAATTCAGGTCACCTCATTATACTATGTAGATACTTTAGAGAGGGTCAGAGGCAATTTACCAGGATGCTGCCTGGATTGGAGAGCTTGTCTTATGAAGAGAGCTGGATTGAGCTAGGGATTTTTGCACTGGAGAGAAGAAGGAAGAGAGGTAACTTGATAGACGTGTACAAGATAAGGAGAGGCATAGATAGGGTAGATAGCCAGAGACTTTTCCCCAGGGCAGAAATGGCTGTCATGAGGGGTCATAATTTTAAGGTGATTGGAGGAAGGTATAGGAGAAATGTCAGAGTTAGGTTCTTTACACAGAGTGTGGTGGGTGCGTGGAATGCGCTGCCAGCAGTGGTAGTAGAGTCAGAGACATTAAGGACATTTAAGCAACTGCTGCTAGAAGGAGCAGACTTCTTAAAATTCAGGAGCCCTTTTTTTTGTAATCAACATGCAGAGGTCCAATAAGGGATGGTGCAGTGCTGCTGCAGTTGCAGTGATTACAATCACAACACTGTATATTTTAACAATAAATGCTGGAGATCACAGCAGGTCAGTCGGCATCCATAGAGAGAAAGCACGCTAATATTTTGGGTCAAGATGATGCCAGTACAGATTCCAGCACCTGCAGTAATTTGTTTCTATTGTACATTTCAAGTTTGATATGGAAAAGGAAAAAGATGGTATGCAAAAGCAAAGGGTGTGTGTGTGTGATTGTGTGTTTGTGTGTGTAGGTTCACCACCGATCATTTATGAACAACAGGTTCAATACAAAAGCAGCAAAGCAATGGAGGCTCCAGTGGTGTGTAGAAAGTGGAGGGATAAACGTAAGAAAGCAATGAGGAGGACAGGGAGTTTGGCATGGAAATACATTGCTGGGTCAGATTAGGGAAAATCCAACATATTCTATAAATGTATTAAGGAGAAGAAGATAACCAGGGAAAGGGCAGGGTTCTTTAGGCGCCAAGGGGGAAAGCTGTGCAAGGAGCTGGAGAATGTTGGTGGGTGTTGAATGAATACTTCATATCTGTCTTAACTTTTGAGAAATAAGGTGTTGGTATAGAATTCAGGAAGAGGGATTGTGAGGTTCTTCAGCAGTCTGATAGAGAGACTGGGGAAGTATTAGAGGTTTTGGCAGGCTTAAAAGTGGGCAAATCCCCAGTTATGGATGACTTTCATACCAGGCTGTTGTAGGAGACAAGAGGAAATTATACGGGCGAGAGGCCAAATTTCTAATTCTTCTCTGGTCACAGGGAACTGCAGAGAACTGGAGAACAACTGATGTGGTTCCACTTTTCAAAAAGGATGGTAAAGATAATTGAGGCAGTTACTAAAACAGTTAGTCTCATATCAGTGATAGGGAAACTACAGTCAGTTCTTCTATAACATGATAGTTCTGTTCTGGTGCAATCTCATTTAATAAGAAAATCATGTAATAGTAGCACCATTTAAAGCAAGGGGGTCAAAATCACGTTATAACCAGTGAGGAATTTAAAAGGTTATGCTTTAGAAACAGTATCCCCAATTAATCAATCACGTTATAGCAAATTCACATTAACAGAATACACATTATAGCAGAACGACCTGTATTAGAGGAAATTCTAAAGCAAAGTATTAATCTCCACATGAACAGGCAAGAATTGTTCAAAAATAGTCAGCATAACTTTGTCAGAGGGAGGTCATATCTATCAAATTTGATCAAATTGTTTTGAGGAGTTGACCAGGTGTATAGACGAGGGTTGTGCAGTTGATATGGTTGCTATGAGTTTCACCAAAACCTTGGTAAAGATCTCATATGGCAGACTGATAAAGAAGGTAAAAGCACATGACATCCAGGGTAGCTTGGCAAGATGGATCCAAAATTGGCTTTGTGGTAGGAGATACAAGGTGGTGGTAGAAGGTTATTTGTGTGAGTGTGGAGGCCAGTATCTGGTGGTGTACCACAGGGATTATAGGAATCAAGCAGAGGAATAGGCAATTCCGGCCCTCAAGCCTGCTCTGCTATTTAATACAATCATGGTTAATCTCATCTTGGCCTCAACTCCAAATTCCTGCCTGCCTTCCATATCTTGCTCTGTGATCCTGATGAATGGTCCTGCCCAAAACTTTGACTGTCCTGCTCTACTGATGCTGCTTGACCTGCTGTGCTTTTTCCACCTCCATATTTTATCAACTCTGCCCTCCATATCCTTCAACCTATTACTAATTAAACATTTATTTATCTCCTTCTTAAATTTATTCAATGTTCCAATATCCACTACACTCTGGGGTAGTGAATTCCAGATTCACGATCCTTCGAGAGAAGTAATTTCTCATTTTCTGTGTTTTAAATTTGTTACCTCGTGTTCTAAACCTATGACCTGTCGTTCTGACTTGCTCCACATGAGAAACATCCTCTTTACATCGACTTTGTCAATTCCCTTTAAAAATTGTAGACCTCATTAGATCTCCACTCATTCTTCGAAATTCCAAAGAATATAAGCTTAAACTGCTCAATCTTTTCACAAGATAAACCCCTCATTCTGGAATTAATCTAGTAAACCTCCTCTGAACTGCCTCCAATGCAAGTGTATCCTCCTTGAGTAAGTTGACCAAAGTTGTATGTAATTCTCCAGGTGCTTGTATAGTTGTAGCGACACTTCCCTACTTATATATTCTATTCCTTTCCTAGTTTTCTGCCATTCATGCATGAGGACTCCTAAACCTCTCCGCACTGAAACACTCTAAGTTCCTCTTCATTTCGAAAATAAGTTATTTTTGATCCCTCTGGCCAAAATGGATAACTTCACACTTATGCAGATTAAACTTAATTTGTCAATTTTGGCCAATTCACCTAACTATCCATATCCATTCATAAATTTCCAAATTCTTCATTGCAAGTTACTTTTCCATCTATTTTAGTATGATCTGCAAATTTGGATATAATACTTTCTATGCCTGCATCCAAGTCATTAATATAGATTGCAAATAGTTGATCAAACCCTGTGGTACCCAACCAGTTACATTTTACCAACTAGAAAAAGAATTCCGTTATCCCAACTCTCTGCTACCTATTGGTTAGTCAATCCTCCACCCAAGCTAATGGATTACCTCAAACTCCATTGGTCTTACCTTGTGTATGAACCTTTTGTGCACCATTCTATCAAATGCCTTCTGGAAGTTGAGATGTACTACATCTATATCTACTACTACTATCCACTTATATCTTTTAAGAACTCTAGCAGATTAGTCAAACATGATTTACCCTTCATAAAACTATACTTACTTGTGTGGATTATGTTTTGGCTTTCCAAATGTCCTGTCATTGCTGTCTTAATAATGGATTCTAACAATCTCCCAAAGACATATGTTAAACTCACGAGTCTTTAGTTTCCTATTTCCTACATCTCTCTCTCTCTTGAATAAGGGCATTATATGAGCATTTTTCCAATATGTTGCAATCTTTCCTTCATTCAGGGAATTGTGGAATATTATAACGAAGAGATCCATTACCCCTTTAAAACCCAGGAATGTCGGGCCAGACCCTGGGACTTGTCTACCTTAAAACTTAAAGGTTGCTCAGTACGTTTTCCCTAGTGATGATGATTGTTCTATGTCCCTCCTTTTCTATAACTATTGGGATGGTGTTTGTGTCCTCCACCGTGAAAACTGAAGCATAACAGTGATTTAGTGACTCTGCCATTTCTGTGTTCCCCACTATTAACTCCCCAGTCTCATGCTCCAAGGGACATTTCTCATTCCTTTTATGTACTAATAGAAACTTTTACTATCCATTTTTTAATATTTTGTGCTAGCTTTCTTTCAGAATTTCCTTTTCTCTTTTTATTACTGTTATAGTAATCTTTTGTCGATCTTTTCAAGTTTCCTAATCTTCCAGCCTGTCACTCACCTTTGCAGTACAATATGCCTTAGTTTTTGACTTTATATTATCTTTAACTTCCTTGCTTAGCCATGGATGATTTTTTTCCTCTTACAATCTTTCTTCCTTTCTGGAGTAGATTTTAGTTAGGAGCAATGAAGTATCTCCTCTGCCTCAGCTCATCCGCTGTCCTACCGTTTAGTCTTCCTGCTCAGTCCACTCGTGCCAAATCTGTTCTCATTCCTATGTAATTACCTTTATTTAACACCAAAACACTAACATGGGACTCTAGTTTCTCACCTTCCAATTAAAGTTGAAATTCTAACATTCTTTGTTTAAACTTCCCTGGAGGATCCTTTACTGTGAAGCCATCAATTAATCTAACCTCATTACACATTCCAAATCCAGCATAGAACATAAAACATAGACCATTACACTGCAGTACAGGCCCTTTGGCCCTTGATGTTGCGCTGACCTGTGGAACCAATCTGAACCTACACTAACCTCATCTAACCTACACTATTCCATTCTCATCTAGACGTCTATCCAATGACCATTGAAATGCCCTTAAAGTTGGTGAGTCTACTACAGTTGCAGGCAGTGCATTCCACGCCCCTCCAACTCTCTGAGTAAACAAACTACCTCTGATATCTGTCTATATGCATCTCCCCCTCAATTTGAAGCTATGACCTCTTGTGCTATCCATCACCATCTGAGGAAAAAGGCTCTCCCTGTCCACCCTATCTAACCCTCTGATTATCTTATATGTCTCAATTAAGTCACCTCTCAACCTTCTTCTCTCTAACGAAAACAGCCTCAAGTACCTCCGCCATTCCTCATAAGACCTTCCCTCCATACCAGGCAACATCCTGGGAAATCTCCTCCTAACCCTCTCCAAAGCTTCCACATCCTTTCTATAACGCGGTGACCAGAACTGTACACAATACTCCAAATGTGGTCACACCAGAGTTTTGTACAGCTGCAGCATGAACTTGTGGCTCTGCAACTCAATCTCTCTACCAATGCCATATGCCTTCTTAACAACCCTATCAACCTGGGTAGCAACTTTCAGGGATCTATATACATGGACACCGTGATCTAACTGCTCATCTACAATACCAAGAATCTTACCATTAGCCCAGTACTCTTTATTCCTGTTGCTCCTTCCCAAGTGAATCACCTCACACTTTTCTGCATTAAACTCCATTTGTCATTTCTCAGCCCAGCTCTACAACTTATCTATGTCCCTCTGTAATCTGCAACATCCTTCAGCACTATCCACAACTCCACCGACCTTAGTGTCATTGCAAATCTACTAAGCCATCCTTCTACACCCTCATCCAGGTCATTTATTAAAATGACAAAAAGCAGTGGCCCTAAAACAGATCCTTGCAGTACACTGGATAAAAGCAAATCCAGTGATTTGTTGCTACCTAGGTTGATAGGGTTGTTAAGAAGGCATATGGCATTGGTGGAGAGATTGCTTCTGGAGCCATGACTCACCTTCTTTCAGCCTAGTATAAATACCTCCCTATTTCTCCTTTTTTTTTAGCTTTGACAAAGGGTCAGTTAGACTCGAAACGTCAACTCTTTTCTTTCCTTACAGATGCTGCAAGACTTGCTGAGATTTTCCAGCATTTTCTTTTTTTTTGGTTCTTTGCGGTACACCACGGTCAGAATTCTTTGATGAAGTTACGAGCAGTTTAGACCAAGGACAACCAATGGATGTTGTCTACCAGGACTTCAAAAAGGCCTTTGACAAGGTGTTGCACAGGAGGCTTCTGAGTAGGATAAAGGCCCATGATATTAGAGGCAAGATACTAGCATGGATAGAAGATTGGCTTTCTTGCAGAAAGCAGCAAGTGGGGATAAAAGGATCCTTCTCAGGATGGCAGCCAATGTTCTGCAAGGCTGAGTGTTGAGACCATAACTTTTCATTTCATACATTAATAATCAAGATGAAGGAACTGAGGGCATTCTGGCTAAGTTTGCAGATGGTACAAAGATAGGCTGAGGGGCAGGTAGTAATGAGGGGGTAGGGAGGCTGCAGAAGGATTTGGACAGGTTAGGACAGTGGGCAACGAAGTAGCAGATGGAATACAATGTGGGAAAGTGTGAGGTCATGCACTTTAGTAGGAAGAATAGAGGCATGGACTCTCCTAAATGGGGAGAGAATTCAGAATCTGAACTGCAAAGGGACTTCAGAATCCTAGTCCAGGATTCTCTTAAAGTAAACTTGTAGGTTGAGGTATTTAGGAAGGCAAATACTATGTTGGCATTTATTTCGAGAGGACTACAACATGAAAGCAAGGATGTACTTCTGAGGCTTTAGAAGGCTCTGATCAGAACACATTAAGAGTATTGTGAGCAATTTTGGGCTCCATACTTCAGAAACAATGTACCATCTCTGGAGCACGTCTGGAGGAGGTTTGCAAGAATGATCCCAGGAATGAAAGGCTTTAACATATGAGGAACGTTTGAGGACTCTAGGTTTATACTTGACGGAGTTTAGAAGGATATGGTGAATCTAATTGAAACTTACAGAATACTGAATGCCCTGGACAGAGTAGATGTTGGGAAGATGTTTCCATTGATAGGAGAGGCTAGGACCCGAGGAGAAAGTGAGGACTGCAGATGCTGGAGATCAGAGCCGAAAAATGTGTTGCCGGAAAAGTGCAGCAGGTCAGGCAACATCCAAGAAGCAGGAGAATTGACGCCTTGGGCATAAGCCCTTTCTTTCCTGAGGAAGGGCTTATGCCCAAGGTGTCGATTCTCCTGCTCCTTGGATGCTGCCTGACCTGCTGTGCTTTTCCGGCAACACATTGTTTGGCTAGGACCCGAGGACATAGCCTTAAAGTAAAGGGGAAGATCCTTTAGAACAGAGATGAGGAGAAATGTCTTCAGCCAGAGAATCTATGGAATTCACTGCCTCAGAAGGCTGTGGAGGCCAGGTCTTGAGTATATTTAAGACAGAGATAGATTGTCAAGGGGATCAAGGGTTACGAGGAGAATGGGGTTGAGAAACTTATCAGCCATGATTGAATGGCAGAGCCAAGTGGCCAAGTGGACTAATTTCTGCTCCTATGTCTTACCGTCTTATAACTTACATTTTTCCCTGTCTTTGCATCATAAGCAAATTTAGCAACCATATCTTGGGTCCTTTCATCCAAGTCATTTACTTAAAATGTAAAAATTGCTAGACAATTTTCTATCCATGCTAGAATGTTATTGCTTCCATCATAAGCTTTTAATTTCCACAATAACCTTCGATGTGGCACCTTATCAAATACTTTCTGGAAATCTTAAGTACAGTACATCCACTCGTTTCCCTTTTCAACAGCACTTGTTACTACTTTAAAGGACTCCAAAAAGTTAGTGAAGCATAATTTCCCTTGCACAGAACCATGTTCGCTTTGCTTGATTATCTTGAATTTTTTCTAAGTGTCCTGTTATGATGACTTTAAGAATAGCTTTGAACATCTTCCCTATGACAGGTGATAAACTAACTAGCATGTAGTTCTCACTTTCTGTCTCCTTTTTTTGAAAAATGGAATTTCATTCACTATTTTTCAATCTAATGGAACCTTTCTCAAATCTAGGGAATTTTGGATTAAAACCAACCCATGAACTATCTCACTGGCCACTTCGTTTAAAACTTAATGGAAGAGTCCATCAGAACCCAGGAACATATTAGCCTGGCGTGCTAGCAATTTGCTTAGTACCACTTCCCTGGTGATTGTAATTTTCCTGAGTTCTTCACTGCCTTCCATTTCCTGATTTACAGCCTTTTCTGGAATGTAACTTGTATCCTTGACAGTAGAGGCTGATGCAAAACACCTTTTGAATTCATTTGTCATCTCCTTGTTACCTATAATTAATTCTTCAGATTCACTTTCTATAAGACCTAATTATGTCTTCTTTTTAAAATAGCTATAAAACATATTAGCTATATGGGTGACATGGTGGCTCAGTGATTAGCACTGCAACCTGATAGCACCAGGAACCTGGGTTCAATTCCCACCTCAGGTGACTGTGTGGAGTTTGCACATTCGCCCTGCGTATGTGTAGGTTTCCTCCCACAATCCAAAAATGTGCAGGTCAGGTGAACTGGCCATGCTAAATTGCCCATAGTGTTGGGTGCATTAGTCAGGGATAAATATAGGCTGGGGGAATGGGTCTTGGTGGGTTACTCTTCAGTGGACTTGTTGGGCTGAAGGGCCTGTTTCCATACTGTAGGGAATCTAATCTATATAATAGTCATTGCCATCTAGGGTACTGTCATTAATAAATTCAAATTGAGAATGTCTAGTCTAACCTGCTCTTTGGTCAGCTCTGAAACAATGCTGTTCTAAGAAATCATTGAAACAACATTCTATGAACTCCTCATCTAGGCTACTTTTGTCCATCTGATTTTTCCAGACTATATTTAGATTACAATCCTCCATGATTATTGCTGTACCTTTCTGACAAGCTCCCTTTATTTCTTTTTCTATACTCTACCTGACCATATAGTTGCGGTTAGAGGAATTGTACACCACTTTATCATTTATAATTTCTTGTAATTTATAATTTCTACCCAATTTTACATTTAGTTTCCTTAGATTAGGTCATCCCTCTCTATTGTGCTAATATCATGATTAATAAACACACCCCTCCATCTTTTCTCATCTTCTCCGTCCTTCCTAAATGTACTATACCCACAATCAGTTCCAATCCAAGTTATCCTACAGCCTGGTTTCTGTCATGGCTATCAGATTGCATTTCTTTGCTTTACTGTTCATCTGTTTTATTCCAAATATTAAGTGCATTTAGATACAAATCCTCTATTTTTGTCTTTTTATTATTTTTGTAGTCTTTAGCTTTACCCATTGAATCATTCTCAGATTATCTCTTGTTATCTCTGCCTGTCACAGTATATATATGATTTCCCATATTAATACTTTGTTGTCTTTCCTCACCTCTATTTCATTTACCACATCTTTCTAAATTTGATTCTTTAACTTAGTATTTAATTTACGACTTTCTCAACTTGCTTATTTACATGTTTTGCTAGAATGCTGGCCCAAACACATTTCAGATGTAGACCCAACTAATGGTGCAGCTCCCACTTTCCCCGGGAGTGATGCCAGTGCCCATGAACTGGAAACCATTTCTACCACAACAATCTTGAGCTACACATTCATTTCTTTAATCTTATTTCTCCTGTACCTATTTGCACGTGGCTCAGGTAATGATCCAGAAATAACTGCCTGTGAGCTTCTGCTTCCTAATTTGGTGCCTAATTTCTCTTACTGACTCTGAAGTACCTCTTTCCTTGTATCTATGGCATTGATAGCTTCATGGATCACAACGACTGAATCTTTGCTGCTTCAATACTCACTGGACCCTTGAGGTCCACACGCAGCACCAACATCCAACACCAGAAGTCAATGCATTAATATGGGATCTCAAAGGAGCCTCAGAGCAGCTCTGTGGTCGTGCAGCTTAGAGAGAACTTTGCTTTACTCCCCTTGACTACAGGTTCTGTCATGCACTGAGCAGATGTCATAATCCCTTGCACCAGACAAGAAACATATTTTTCTGGATTTCCCTCTTTGCTACAGAAAACAATGTCAATCTCCCTCAATATATTGTTCCCTATAACCATTGCTGTCCTCTTTGCTCTGCCCACTTCAGTAGCTACATTTATCACTTGCAATGGTCAACTAGCCCTGTGGTCATAACTGTCATCCTGACAAGCTGAAAGGATCTCAAACCTCTGGGAAGTTGCAAAGATGAGGCTCCTGCACTTTCTGCCATTTGGGTCTCCTCACCTGCCTCACTGATTACTGGGTCAGCATGAATTGAGAAAAATGTATGAGTGTAGAATTTAAGCTTTCCATTCCCAACTGCCTCTGTAAGCTATTTTCACCCAATAAATATGAAAAGTAAACTGAGCTGAGTGAAGTCAATGTTGTGGCTGCTCACTGGCTTTGTTGAACCACAGAAGACTCTTTGATGCTGGTGAGCAATTCACTTGCATGATCTTTCATTCCCATTATATGATCTTGTAGATTTCTGAAAGACTGAGCTGTAGGACTGGCTTGTTCCAATGGAAAAGCATCACAGGCTGGAAAATAAAGAGAGAAAAAGATTGGAACAGATTGTTTGACAAAGGTTTGGGACAAAATATTTGGCAAAGGACTTCACAGCAAATAGAAGAATTAAAAAACACAAGAATCTGGTTCTAACATGCTGGATAATTTGTCTGAACTAATTATTTGTACAGAACCCGAAGGAAAACAACATTTACACTGAGAGAGGAGAGTACTGGTTTGTTGGCTAGTGGACACTGGTAGAGGTATTGCTATGGCGTATGCACCAGTTAATTATGACCGATAGATAACTGCCAAGTTTTGGTTAAATTTTAAACTGGGGAGGTTGATTCTGATTGGTCAAGACACAGCCCTGAGAAATGGTTGTCACCTTCATTGGTTTGAAATGGATGCTGTGATTGTTCCTTTTTTCTGCAAAAAACAGGGGCATATACCCTAATATATGTCACTTCCTATACACACAGGTGGACCACATTGTGAGCTTGACTGAAGATATTAACTTGGTTGTCAGTGTAATTCTTCACCCATTCAGGCTTATCCAGCAAATGTTGACCTATTACAGAATCGCATCTCAGATTGGATACTGTTGTGGGTGTTGCAAGCGCAGGCTGGCTGAGTATGACTAGTACCCTGATTGGGAACATGTTGTTTTCCCTTTATTTTGGTATTTCTTGTGATTTGTCCTGATGAGTACAAGGTTTGACAAAATGTGCTGTTTTTCAAAAGTGACTCAACTTTAACCTAAGTCAGGAACCTCATTCAATTATTATTCATTGAAAATGTCAGCCCGGGGTCATGTGTAGGTTTCTCCTTTGATGGTTTTTGGGGAACTAATTTCTGTGAGACCCTCAATCTATTGGATTGACCACCATGGTTTATAAGAACCCAGGAAAGTTCAAAAGAAGGTCTGTATAACATTAAATGTCCCTTGTGTGGGAGTGTTTGATCCGGACAGTATAGAGAGAGCTTTACTCAGTATCTAATCCCATGCTATCCCTGTCCAGGGGCCGTTTGATGGGGTCAGTGTTGAGGGATCTTTCATTTTAAAACAGTAGACCTTTACACTGTATCTAACCCAGTGCTGTCCCCACTATTGCTTGGAACAGAACAATCTCCCCAGAAAAAGAAACAGATTGCATTTAAATGTAAATATCAAAGTGTCGTTCACTTACCAATTAGGATTGCGCTGAAGATGACTACAACAGACAACACGACTATTTGAATCTTCATTTTGGCTTGTCTTTTCTGTCTTTGCTGTCTTAAGTGAGAGGATTGATGATTGATAAAGAGGAATGGCATTAAGTTACTGTGCAGTGCTCAGAATGCAAAAAATATGCTCAGAACATCTGAAACATATCAAAGATTATCTCCTGTTTTCTCCTAATCACCAGCACAAAGCAGCTTTCCCTCTTATTGTGCCTCTCATTCATGAATGCAGCTATCTCTGAAATGGGTAGCTCATTATGTTGCTTCTAATCCCAACACACTCTACCACAACATGATCTGTCTCTCCTTCTCTTAATTCTCTTCCTTCACCACTTTGTCTCATCTGTCTCTTTATCCCATCTCTCATCCTCACCCCCTTACTCTCCCCCCTCTCCCCTTCACTCTCTCTCCTCTCCGTCTTCTCCTCCTCATACCAAGCACTTGCTGACACTGGTGAGAAGCATAAAAAGTGGCAGCAGAGAGATGACTCCCCATAGTCACATTGAGGGTGAAGCCAGTACGAGTTGAGTGGGATTGAACACATTCCAGAAGAAAGCAGTGTAATGTTTGTAATGAAGGGGAAATTGATTGGTTAAGGAATATTTCTCTTGTGTTTCCTAAACTAGGCCTATCAATCAAGAGTGGAGCCAAAAGGTAAAACATTCAGTTGGGCCAACTTCAGTTGTAAGTGAATTAAACTGTTTGACACAGAATAATGTTATGTCTTCCAGTCAATGTTCCTTTTAGTGACATGAAAGCAGTATGGTACCACAGCATGGGACTCAATGGGATAACAATTTCAAACTGAGATCACTTGAAACATGACATGTCCTTTATTGGTCAGAGTATTGAGTACAGGAGTTGGGAGGTCATGTTGCGGCTGTACAGGACATTGGTTAGGCCACTGTTGGAATATTGTGTGCAATTCTGGTCTCCTTCCTATCGGAAAGATGTTGTGAAACTTGAAAGGGTTCAGAAAAGATTTACAAGGATGTTGCCAGGATTGGAGGATTTGAGCTATAGTGAGAGGCTGAACAGGCTGGGGCTGTTTTCCCTGGAGTGTCAGAGGCTGAGGGGTAACCTAATAGAGGTTTATAAAATCATGAGGAGCATGGATAGGATCAGTAGACAAAGGTCTTTTCCCTGGGGTCGGGGAGTCCAGAACTAGAGGGCATAGGTTTAGGATGAGAGAGGAAAGATATAAAAGGGACCTAAGGGGCAATTTTTTCATGCAGAGGGTGGTACATGTATGGAATGAGCTGCCAGAGGATGTGGTGGAGGCTGGTACAATTACAACGTTTAAAAGGCATCTGGATGGGTATATGAATAGGAAGGGTTTGGAGGGATATGGGCTGGGTGCTGGCAGGTGGGACTAGATTGGGTTGGGATATCTGATCGGTATGGACGGGCTGGACCGAAGGGTCTGTTTCTGTGCTGTAGAGCTCTATGACTCAATGACTCTGACTAGAAGCATTAACTGAACAGCCTAAACCAGCCCAGCCACTTGTGTCTATAAATGTAATTGTTCTTTATTATAGACAGCTGCAATTATACTACATTATCCTTGCCTAGTTTATGTTATGAGGGATAACACAAACTTTGCCATGACAGGCAAAGATATCCTGTTGGATATCATGGTTATAGGAGGTGGCCATCTGGAAAGAAACAATTCCAACATCTCAATAACAGATATTTGTCAAAGTAATTGAAGATGAATTAAACAACAGCTCTGCACAATAAAGAATTCAGACAATTAACATCATCAGCTTCTGAGAGTACATTTACTCATACAGATCTGTAGACAGGACCTGTCAGAATACAGGGAGATTTTCTTTGCAGTGGCATGGTGGCTCAGTGGTTAGCACCACTGCCTCATAGCAGCAGGGACCCGGGTTCAATTCCAGCCTCGGCTGACTGTGTGGGTTTCTGCCGGGTGCTCCGGTTTCCTCCCACAGTCCAAAGCTGTGCAGGTCAGGGTGGATTGGCCATGGAACTGAAGGGATGGGGTGGGATCCTCTTTGCAGGATCAGTGTACTAAGTTCTTTCTGGTTTAAAATGTAAGTTCTTTCATGTTACAAGAAATATGTAACAGTGCCTTACTTCCAAAGTAAGATGTAAATGCCAGCATATCTGAGGGTTATGGTCAGTCACTGAGATGGTGAATACTGTCTCCCTTCCTGTCTCTCTTTAAAAACATCCTGTTTCTTTTAAAAATAGGCATCTGAATGGTTCTAGAAGCACAGTTAGAAAAATCTGTAGCAGAACTGCAGCAAAACCAACCCCCTCAGAAGGCCATTTTATAAACTAAGAAAGCTTTCCTCTCTCCAGACTAACTTCCTATTTTTCTATCATTGCCAAAATAAACAAACAGCCGTCAATGGGACATCATTACTCCTCTTTTGACACTGACTTCACAAAAAGGTTGAAGCCTGTAAATTTTAAACTTCCAGGATGTAGTTCACAAAGCAAGCATCTTGAAAGGGGCCAAGGCAAGTAAAGAAACCACTGAGAGAAAATTAACAGGAGAGACAGAGAGAGAGAGAATTTACAGCCCAGGAACAGGCCCTTCGGCCCTCCAAGCCTGAGCCGAGACTAGCTGAAGGTAAGAATGAACAAGCTCCAACTCGTTACATATGGGGAAGAGGCAATTGATAACTTTGTTAGAAGTTGCCACAAGGGAAGGATGTGACTGTGGCTTTTCTGGTGAGGAAGTCTCAGACAGACTGATTGAGTTAGCCACCATTATAATATGAACCAAAGCCTTTACAGCTAATAATATCATAAAATCCGAAAAGGCAGGAAAACACATGCTGAAAGTTCAAACTGAGCCAGGTGGTAGTGCCAGCATTTTACCACCATACTTGTCCTGCAAAACGAGCACCTCAGCAAGTGGTGCTCGAAAGCACAGACCATGAGAAGTTGTGTCACAGTATTTACCGAATCACACAGCAGTGACAATACCCAAGCTCCTGTTGATTTTCAGAAATATTAATTGTGTTGGTGGCATGGCTCTCCATGTTCATTGATCTAGATATACACCTCAATCACGAGGGTCAAACCACACCCTGCACTGGGACAGATCACACATGACCCAATTGAAACAGATCAAGCATGATCTGCCCACTTTGGCCAGAGCTAGTGTCGGGTGGTCTCTTGTCTTTTTTGATCAGATTTACATCTTTTAGCAACAAGGTTCAATTGGAGAAGCTGGGGTTGTTGTGTCTGGAACAGTGGAGCTGGAGGGAGATTTGGTGAACAAGGATAAGGTTATGACAGGTTTAGATAAAATAGCCAGAACAAAGCTGTGCCTTATTGGCACACTGTACCAGGGTAGAGGGCACAGATTAAAGGCTTGGGGAAGAGTTGTGGAGATTAGGGAGGCAGGAGGGCTGTGAGGATGAATATCTTCGCACAGTGAGTGGCAGTAATCCAGAATTTACTTCATTTTCAGGGAGGTTCGTAGAGGCAGAAACAATGGTGCTTGAGGAAAGTAAATTAAACAGACAGGAATCAGTAAATTGAGAGAGACAATACTCTCCTGTGGAAGGTTGGGACATGGCATGTACAGTCAGCCTCTGTAACTATAACTCTGTCCCTTACCCCTTCTCGGTTTGCTTCATCTCAACATTTCCCACCCATCCAGCTACCCCTTCTCAATCTGTCTACATCTCCTGTCCCTCCTGCTCCTCACTCCCTCCTACACACCCTTCTTTTATAATGGCTGGCCTCTGTTCCACCCCCTCCCCACTCCCTCCTACACACCCTTCCTATTTAATTTTTGCCACCTGTCC
>NC_057745.1:37977430-37983067 GCF_004010195.1 Chiloscyllium plagiosum
TTCACCCTTCCTTTTTAATTACTGACCCATGTCCCCCTCACTCCCTTCTACGCACTCTTCCTTTATAATTACTGCCCCCGTCCCCCTCACTCCCTCCTAAACACCGTTCCTTTACAATTACTGCCCCATGTCCCCCTCACTCCCTCCTACACACCCTTCCTGTATAATTACTGCCCCATGTCCCCCTCACTCCCTCCTACACACCCTTCCTTTATAATTACTGCCCCATGTCCCCCTCACTCCCTCCTACACACCCTTCCTGTATAATTACTGTGATTAGTCTCTGGAGTTGGACTCCAAAACCCAACCCAGAACACAGTTTCTAAGCTTCAGTTGTGTATCTGCCTTGATCCTGTCGCTTTGTCATTTGTTTTAAAAGCTGCTCCTGAACCAGAATCAGTAAATCACTTGGATTTTTTTCTGTTTTCTCTCCTCTCTTACACCATTCTTTCTTCCGAATTTCCAAGTTTATTTGAATCCCCAGTTTGTTAAGACCATCCTGAACAATCTTGGTGCTTCTATACTTTGTTGTTATAAAATCTTTGAGGAATTGCACAGGCACAGCCTCACCTCCTTCCTCTCGAGAATAAACAGACTCATTCTCCATTAGCTCTTCAAGCACAATGGTTGTTGTAACACTGAGCTCTTACCTGGAAATGTGTGAATGTCTCTGATGTGTTGTGAAGTGAATTGATCTTATATAGTACCTGATAAGACCATTCAGGTTAAGATAATCAATTTCTGTTGACTAATAGTTAGGGAGTTTGTTGTGTCAAAGGTTGTCAACAGCAGAAACTGATGGCCAAGGATTTTGAAAGCTTGCCGTCTTTTCTGCTGACGTGCACAAGTTGCAGTGCCTTGACTCCAGGTGAATACGTGGCCCAGGTTTCCAGGTGATAGATCACACATTGTAGTCAATATTTCATGCTATGTTTGGGCACCTGACACCGAGTTAGTGTAACCTCCATGAACTAATTTCTGTTTTGAAACAAGTAAACTCAAGATTGGGAGCCTATTTCCTCGGATGAGGAGTCCAGGATTAAAATGAGAGCAAAGGAGTGATATCAGGAATCCCTGATATCACTCCTTCCTGTACATAGACCTCCCGGGGAAAAGCTGTGAATGCTGGGGTTTCCATTGGAATTTTTAAAACTCAGATATGATTTTGTTGGGTCAGGTTTCGAGGGCTATGGAGCAAAGGCAGCATAAGCGGAAAGGCCTGAGGAGCTCACCTGTTAATGAAGACAGATTCAGGTGCTATATCAATGTAATAACTGTGTGTGGATCGAGGCGACAACCTCAGCTCAGATTGGCTTTGTTGATGGAGAAATTAGAAATAAAAGCTTAGAGATTCACAAAATTGTGCTATCGGCCTGTTCTTGTGGTCCAGGTATTGTCATTTTGCAGGTCTGTTGAGCAGCTTCCCAGTGGGAGTGTGTGCCGTACAGGTTAGCTGTCAGCCTGGGGAGGGGGGTGCAATGCAGTGATGGACTGGTTACAGCAGGGAGGGGGTGTTTGTGATGGGTTGGTCCTTCGGACACTCTCAGATCTAACACATTGAACACTTGTCACTAGAGAACCTTGTGAATCACGTGACTCTATCATCAAGATGAAATCAGTCAGTTAGGGGTGACCAGGACAGATAGGGGTGAGGGGTGAGGGCTAAGTGTCTCCTGCCCCCTGCTGGAGACTAACTCCCCAGATGATCAAATCCTTGACCCCTCCTTGCTGCTCACTCTCAAAACTCTCAGCCATGTCTCTGCATTCTTCAATCGTGGAGTGGACAGGATAGGGGATAGAGAAATGTCACATTATTTCTCCTTTTTATTGGGAAACAATGAAAGCGAAGGAGGGAAGTTCAGGGCAGAGTGTCGCCAAGGAAAGCGGTGGTGTTTGCTAGGGGGAAGGGACAGAGACAGAGGGAAAGAGACACAGAGGAAGAGAGACAGGGATGCACAGAGAGAGAGGAGGGGGGAGAGAGGGAGGGACAGACGCGGAGAGAAAAAGTGCTGTTTCTAAAGCCCTGGTTGAAGTAAGGTTAATGTGTGTGAGGTTCTGCCTCAAACCAAGTCCTGAGCACCTTAATTAACCGTGGAAATGGCCCAGGATGTTAAGAGATTTCACTTCTGCATGGCACCAGAACCTGATAGACAGCTGCCTTTCTCCAGAACCTTGTATCTGGAGGATCGAGCTGTGGGACAGCTCAGAGCCAATCCCCAAACACCCTCACCCATCCCTGATCTCAAACCCAACCCTCTGAAAAGGCCACTTCCCAGCTGATCGGAACCAAGAATCTGGAAAACTGAAGCAAGTCTTCCTACAGCTCCTTTCCCAGCAGACGGCCCTCTTCAGGCAGTGAATGTACACACTGTGATACTCGCTGGGAGAGCCAACAGCCAGTGTGCACCCTCCAAACCCCCCACTAACAATCTTGTGGCAATCAACAAGCTGTCTGGTTTGTGAGACATAAGTATTGAGCAGGACACTGGGGAGAGCTACGCTGGCCTGGTTCAAAATGTTAGCCATGGGATCGTTTATCTTGATGTGAGACAGTAGACAGGGCGTTGGTTGAACATCTTTTTGAAGGGTCCCTGACTGATCCCTCCAAAACCGTGCTCTAAGACACAGGACTAATTGGAGCTCTTCATGCTTCCATCATTTAATACTGGTCTTCTAATGAACCTACAATCACCTTCTGAATCGAGGGCAGGCAACAGAACACAAAGTGTAAACATCAATGAATTATTTACAATCTTGTGTTTAAACCAACAGACCCATTGCCAAATTCCCAATTTCCTGAGTTGCTTTCTGGCTCACAGTGTGTTGTCCGTATTTAACCTTGTTACAAAAATAGCTTGGTCAAATCTTGAGTTGGTGCTGAGGACACTTCCAGAGGAGAATATGGGATCCTTGATTGTGGAGACCAAATGGATAAGCAGGGGGCCTAACCTTGAGCTTTGCCTCTGATCTCAGGTCAGGGCTTACCTTTATGTGACAGCATTGGAAGGCTCTTCATAGGATGAAGAGAGATTCATCAGAATAGGACCAGGGATGAGAAACTTCAGTCAATGTGGAGAAACTGCAGAAAGACTCTTTAGAACAGAGAAGATAATTTTATTATTCTTTCGTGCACTCAAATACATCTGGCTGGGCCAGCATTTACTGTTCACTCCTGACAAGGGGAGCTGGTGAACTTGCTTCTTTAATCACTGTAGTCCATGTGGTGCGGAGACACTCCCAGTGCAGTTAAAGAGGGCGTTCCAGGCTTGTGACCCAGTGACACAGAGGAACGGCGATAGATTTCCCAGTTAGGATGGTGAGTGGCTTGGTGGCAAACTTGCAGGAGGTGCTGTTCCCATATATCTGCTGCCCTTGAGGCTCCGGTGGTAGAGATCACTTATTTAAAAGGTGCCCCATTGTGTCAAATGCAGCCTTGATGTTAAGGGCTGTCCCTCTCCCCTCACCTCTGGAATCCAGCTCTTTTGTCCATGTTTGAACCAAGGCTGTAATGAGGTCAGGAGCTGAGTGGCCCTGGGGGAACCCAAACTGGGCGTCACTGAGCAGGTTATTGCTGAGCAGGTGCTGCTTGATAGCACTGCTGATGACACCTTCCATCACTTTACTGAGGATCGAGAGTAGACTGATGGGGCGGTAATTGGCTCATTTGGATTTGTCCTGCTTTATATGTCCAGGACATACCTGGGTAATGTTCCACATTGTCGGGTAGGTATCAGTGTTGTAACTGTACTGGAACAGTTTGGCTAGGGGCGCAACAGGTTCTAGAGCACAAGTCTTCAGTACTATTGCCAGAATGTTGTCAGGGCCCGTAGCCTTTGCAGTATTCAGTGTCTCCAGCTGTTTCTTAATGTCACGTGGTGTGAATCAAACTGGCTGAAGACTGGTATCTGTGATGCTGGGGGCAACGGGAGGAGGCTGAGATGGATCAACCACTCTGCACTTCTGGCTGAAGATTGCTGCAAAAGTTTCAACCTTATCTTTTGCCCTGATGTGCTGGGCTCCTCCATCATTGAGGATGGGGATATTTGTGGAGCCTCCTCCTCCAGTGAGTTGTTTAATTATCCACCACCATTTACGACTGGATGTGGCAGGACTGCGGAGCTTAGATCTGATGTTTTGGTTTTGGGATTGCTGATCTCTGTCTATCACTTGCTGCTTATACAGTTTGTTTGGTGGCTTCACCAGATTAACACAGTTATCCCAACGAAGGGTCTGCATAGGGGCACTCTCCGACAACACCGACTCAATGATAAGAATGACATCAGGATATCCAGCAGCTCAAGCAAAGAGGAGAGTTTCAAGATTGTTTTAAATGGAATACTGAGCTCATGAGGCACAGAGGCTTAGAAAGGAAATTCCAGACAGCTGGACAATTAAAGACATGGCTACCAATGGCAGAGCAATTAAAACTGGGCTTGCCCGAGAGGTTAGAAATAGAGCATACAGAGATTGTGAGGGGGTGTGTAGCTAACCAAGATTATAGCGACAGCGAGGGGTGAGGCCAGGGTGGGATTTAAACACAAGGATTTGAAATTTTAAATTCTAAATGTTGCTGGGTTTGGGTGTCAGTGAGGGAGTGCCGATCCGATAGGTGAACAAGACTTTGTGCGAGCAGGGAGGTGTCAGAGAGGTTTGGATGGAACTCACATTATTTGAGGGAGGTACAGGAACAGAGTGAGAACGGTCAAGCCTGGGACTAACAGTGGCATAGGTGAGTGCCTCAACGGTTGATCAGCTGTGATGGGGCAGATTGTGTGATGTTACAGAGGGTGGAAATAAGCTCCTTAGTGATTGAGAGGATCTGCAGTCAGAAACTGGTGACAGGGTCAAGGATTACACCAGGTTTATCAACAGATAGATTTAGTCTTTAAAATTAGAATATTAGAATGACAAGGGGGTTGGGGAGGGTAGATAGAGAGAAACTGTTCTTGCTCATTAAAGGATTGAGAACAAGAGGGGCATAGATTTAAAGGCATTTGCAAAAGAAGCAAAGGTGGAGTGAGGAAAAGCTTGCCTTTTCACCCAGCGAGTAATTAGGGTCTGGAATGCACTGCCTGGAAATATGGGGGAGGCAGGTTCCACTGAGACATTCAGGAGGGAACTGGTTGGTTATTTGGATGGTAATGGTGTGCAAAGGAATGGGTAAACGCAGGAGATTGGTACAAGGAAATGATGCTTATATGGATGCATTTTGGAAAGGCAAATCAGAGCAGGATTTGTACACTAATGGTAAAGGCATGCAGTCAAAGAGATGTACAGCATGGAAACAGACCCTTCGGTCCAACCCGTCCATGCCAACCAGATGTCCCAACCCAATCTAGTCCCACCTGCCAGCACCCGGCCCATATCCCTCCAAACCCTTCCTATTCATATACCCATCCAGATGCCTCTTAAATGTTGCAATTGTACCAGCATCCACCACTTCCTCTGGCAGCTCATTCCATACACGTACTAACCTCTGCGTGAAAAAGTTGCCCCTTAGGTCTCTTTTATATCTTTCCCCTCTCACCCTAAATCTATGCCTTCTAGTTCTGGACTCCCCGACCCCAGGGAAAAGACTTTGTCTATTTACCCTATCCATGCCCTGCATAATTTTGTAAACCTCTATATAAGGTCACC
>NC_057745.1:37983978-37985270 GCF_004010195.1 Chiloscyllium plagiosum
TGGGTGGGTTTTGCTTCGGCGGGTCGGTGTGGACTTGTTGGGCCGAAGGGCCTGTTTCCACACTGTAATCTAAATCTAAAAAAAACATTAAGTATATGAGTTGGGAGGTCATGTTGCGGCTCTACAAGACATTGATTAGACCACTTTTGGAATATTGTGTGCAATTCTGGTCTCCCTCCTATCAGAAGGATGTTGTAAAACTTGAAAGGGTTCAGAAAAGATTTACAAGGATGTTGCCAGGGTTGGAGGGTTTGAGCTATAGGGAGAGGTTGAATAGGCTGGGACTGTTTTCCCAGGAGTGTCAGAGGGTGAGGAGTGACTTTAAATAGGTTTATAAAATCATGAGGGGCTTGGATTGGGTGAATAGACAAGATCTTTTCCCTGGGGCGGGGGAGTCCAGAACTACAGGGCATAGGTTTAGGGTGAGAGGGGAAAGATTTTAAAGGGACCTAAGGGGCAACTTTTTCACGCAGAGGGTGGTACATGTATGAAATGAGCTGCCAGAGGAAGTGGTGGAGGCTGGTACAATTACAACATTTAAAAGGCATTTGAATGGGTTTTATTAGATTCCCTACAGTGTGGAAACAGGCCCTTAGGCCCAACTAGCCCACACTATTCCTCCGAAGAGTAACCCACCCAGACCCATTTCCCTCTGACTAATGCACCTAACACTATGGGCAATTTAGCATGGCCAATTCACCTGACCTGCACATCTTTGGACTGTGGGAGGAAACTGGAGCACCCGGAGGAAACCCACGCAGAGAATGTGCAAACTCCACACAGTCACCCGAGGCTGGAATCGAACCTGGGATTCTGGTCCTGTGAGGCTGCAGTGCTAACCACTGTGCCACCGTGCCACCCATAGAGGGATAGCTTAGGTTATCTGGTTGGTATGGATGATTTGGACCGAATGGAGTGTTTCCATGCTGTACATCTCTATGACAGTATATCACCGCAGTTGTATGACACTAGAATGTTTTGCTATAAATTCTATGTCTTATGATCCTTATTCACAACCACCTGATGAAGAAGCAGTGCTCCGAAAGCTAGTGTTTCCAAATAAACCTGTTGGACTATAACCTGGTGTGGTGTGATTTTTAACTTTGTCTACCTCCACATCATGGCTCTCCTGAGAGGAAAATGATTCTGGGTGAATGGGTCAGGTTTATTGTGAGACTGTCTCATGTGAGGGAGCTGCAGGAAGAAGCAGTTAACTCCTTTAGAACGTCAGGAGATTTCAGAAAGCATTGGAATATTGCGTGCAATTCTGGTCTCCTTCCTATCAGAAAGAT
>NC_057745.1:37985302-37986320 GCF_004010195.1 Chiloscyllium plagiosum
GGTTTACAAAATTATGCGGGGCATGGATAGGGTAAATAGGCAAAGCCTTTTCCCTGGGGTTGGGGAGTCCAGAACTAGAGGGCATAGGTTTAGGGTGAGAGGGGAAAGATATAAAAGAGACCTAAGGGGCAACTTTTTCACGCAGAGGGTGGTACGTGTATGGAATGAGCTGCCAGAGGAAATGGTGGAGGCTGGTAAAATTGCAACATTTCAGAGGCATTTGGATGGGTATATGAATAGGAAGGGTTTGGAGGACATGGGCCGGGTGCTGGCAGGTGGGACTAGATTGGGTTGGGATATCTGGTCGGCATGGACGGGTTGGACCGAAGGTCTGTTTCTACGCTGTACATCTCTATGATTATGGAGATTGGGACATCAATGATGCATTGGTGATTGGTACCAGATACTTGATGTGTTTTACCTTTAAATGAATCACTCAATCAGTTGAGTGTATCCTTGGACGTTAAACTGATGATAAACTGACATCAGCATTATCAGTTTGAGGACAAGTTGCTGCAGGGTTCACAGAGATTTGTGTTTGCGTTAGACTCAGTATTTACTCTCTGTTATATTTTTACTGAATCTTGAGATAAACTGGGAGTTCAGGGACAGATCAGTTTGCTTTTTTAAAATGGATCTGTCTCCATATCACATGGCCCCAGGAGAGCGCAGAGATCAAAGTGGCCCTTCCATTTTCAGCAGCCTGTCAGAACATGGAAGCGCAGTGGGTTGGTGTCGATTGACCCTCTATGGGGCATACTGCTGTGTCTGGGTAAGATCCCAGCAAAGCTGGCTTTTGAGCCTGTATTCTGATTAGATGGAATCCTCACTGTTACCAGTTGCCTCATCCCACGATCACAGAAGTCTCCGAATGTCACTGTGTAATTGGCTGAAAAAAACAGGGAAGTAAATCTTCATCCACACACCCTGCTCACTCAGAGAATCACACTGGGATCCAACACACATCCCACACACACACATATAGATACACCCCCCACTCACACACACACATATATAT
>NC_057745.1:37986756-37987134 GCF_004010195.1 Chiloscyllium plagiosum
CACACCCTCCCACACACTACACATCCCCCCCACACACACCGCCCCTCCACACAAACACACACACACCCTCCCACATACATACCCACCCCACAAACACACACTCACTCACTCTCTCTCACACACACACACAAACACACTCCCCCACACGCATATCCACCCCCACCCCTGTTATTCCGGCTGGGACACTGAAATGTTTGCCCAATGGCGTTACATCCATTTTCTTCCAGTCAGAGTCAGCAATATGGAAATTAGAGCGTGTGGGATCCACAGTTGCCAGGGTGGGGACAGGCTCCAGTGTCTGATTCCTTTATGAGCTTTCCACAATTAATCAGGTCCCTGTTTTGCATTAGATTAGATTCCCTACAGTGTGGAAACAGG
>NC_057745.1:37987634-38001094 GCF_004010195.1 Chiloscyllium plagiosum
CGGATGCTGCCTGACCTGCTGTACTTTTCCAGCACCACTCTAATCTTGACTCTGATCTCCAGCATCTACAGTCCTCACTTTTGCCTCCCTAATTTGGTGCCTACTTTCTCTTACTGACTCTGAAGTACCTCTTTCCTTGTATCTATGGCATTGATAGCTTCATGGATCACAACAACTGAATCTTTGCTGCTCCAATACTCATTGGACTCTTGAGGTCCACACGCAGCATCAACATCCAACACCAGAAGTCAATGCATTAGTATGCTGGTCTACGTGCACAGGATCTCAGAAGAGCCTCAGAGCAGCTGTGTGCAGCTTAGAGAGAACTTTCCTTTACCCCCTCCACTACAGGTTCTGTCATGCACTGAGCAGATGTCTCAATCCCTTGAACTAGACAAACAACGTATTTTTTTTCTGGACTTCCCTCTTTGCTACAGAAAACAATGTCAATCTCCCTCAATATATTGTTCCCTATAACCACTGCTGTCCTCTTTGCTCCCCACCACTTGCGTAGCTCACTTTGCCTGCATCCCGAATTTTTGGTTCATCTCACTGAGACAGCTAGCTGGAAACCAAGCCTCGCTAGTCCTGTAATTGTCCCAAAGGTTAAAGGCTTTATCAAATATGCAAAATTCCTCCATGTATCTGTCTTTTAGACAAAGGTTGACTGAAAGTACAAACCAATTTTCTGTATTTAACAAGAATGACTGTGCAAATAAATGGATTCTAGCTACAGATAAACAATTATTAACTGTTGACATATTACGCAATAGTTAAAACATGATCTCCCTTAAAAATATTGCCCTACATACATACCTGGACATAGTAAGGATAAGAAACCTGGGCGTGATGGGCAGACGGAACAACAGGGAAGGAAGTTCAATGTCCCTGTACACTGAGTTCTCTGAGGTGGTCTTTTTGAGCTTGTCAGGACATGCTGCTCCTTGATTCCTCTCCAGATATTTTCACTTGATTGCAGTGTAGCTGGTCCACACTTATAAAACTCTGTGGCTCACTGGTTAAGAGCCATTGCTGACAGTAACTGCTTCGGGAAAAATAAATTGACTTTCTTCAGGCTTACGAAAGTTTTTATTGCAGAGAAAAGAGGTACCACCTGCCCTTGCAAAGATCAGGTGGCTTCTGTCAAAGATTCATACTGCTAAACTGTTTTGCTACCTAGGAATGAATCACATAATTGTTGGCATGGAGCAGGCCTTTGTCACCAGTAACTGGTCACTAGTCCACAGACAAATCAGCTACTTGTTGCTGCGCAAATCTTCCTTTGTATCTAGCTCCCCGGCCCCAGTTTAAGTGTAACCAGACTTGCACTGCCATTTAAACAAGCAGTAGAGTGAGGTTATTTGCTTGGAAAATGTGCAGCAATTCTTCAATAATCCTTGTTTTTTTAGAGCAGTTCTTTTTCTATTCCAGTCCACACCACAATCAAAAATACAGAAAGTGAAATCTTTACACTCTGAACTAAACAAACTGAAAGAATTTTAAACCTGTTAGAAGATTTCAAAGACTGAGGTTCTTGCTGTCCTGCCTTAGGGGTTCTCTCATCTGCCTTACTCGCAGACACACCTTCTCTTCCCTGACTAGTGAGCAAATCAGAACACATAGGAACTGGAGTAGGCCATTCAGTCATTTTAGGGGAGAAAGTGAGGGCTGCAGATGCTGGAGATCAGAGCTGAAAATGTGTTGCTGGAAAAGCGCAGCAGGTCAGGCAGCATCCAAGGAGCAGGAGAAGGTGCGGAGTTCGAGGGATTTGACTGAGACAAGTTGGGGGGGAGGGGAAATGAGGAAACTGGAGAAATCTGAGTTCATCCCTTGTGGTTGGAGGGTTCCCAGGCATTCAGTCATTTTAGCCCATTCCACTCTACAATGAGATAATGTAGGATTAATGGCCTAACTCCATATGGCTTTGGCCCATATCTCTTAATACCTTTGTTTAACAAAAACTAATCTCAGATTTAACATTAACAACTAATTCAATATCCACTGCCGTTTGTGGATCAGACTTCCAAACATCTACCACACTTTGCTTGTAGAAATGTTTCCTAACATCTCTCCTGAATGATCTGACTCTAATTCTTGGACTATGCCCCCTAGTTCTAGAATCTCCAATCAGTGGAAATAGTTTATCTTTATCTACTCTGTCTTTACTGTTAATATCTTGAAGAATTCGCTCAGATCAGCCCTTAACCTTCTAAATCTAAAGAAAACAGGTCTAATTTTATTTAAAGTGTCCACAGCATTTATTGTGGGCGGCACGGTGGCACAGTGGTTAGCACTGCTGCCTCACAGCGCCAGAGACCCGGGTTCAATTCCCGACTCAGGCGACTCTTTATCTACCCTGTCTTTACTGTTAATATCTTGAAGAATTCGGTCAGATCACCCCTTAACCTTCTAAATCTAAAGAAAACAGGTCTAATTTTGTTTAAAGTGTCCTCATAATTTGTCCCCTGAAGTCCAGGTATCATCCTGAAAAGCTATGTTTCACTTGCTTCAAAGGCAATACCCTGTGCTGAGGGCTGTAACTATCCTCTCTGGTACAAAATATACAGGTAACATTCCTCCTCATGATGTTTAGAAATGTCTGCGACTTGGCCTCCAGCTCATAAATTTCTGAGCTGGAGATGCACAAACTATAAACACTTAGTTATTCTTGTTCTCAAGATGTATTCAAATTATGGTCTATCACTTGTACTTTTTACTTTACGTAAATCTTTATTATTGTTCAACAGAGTTGGACAACTACCTGAAGGTAAATTGGTTAGGCTGTGGAGAAAGCATAGGAGATTGACATTATTGGCTGCATGTATTGATAACACAACACAGGCATGATGGGTAAAATGGCCTCCTTCTGCACAGTATCATTTTGTAGTTCTCTGAGATAAAGCAGTCATGTGTTTTTTTTAATTCACTCATGCTAGGTCAGCATTTATTGTCATCCCTAGTAGCCCTTGAGAAGCGGTGGACTGCCTTCTTGAACTGCTGCAGCCCAGTGATGTAGGTAGATTCACAATGTCATCAGTGAGAGAATTTCAGGATTTGTACCCAGCAGTGGTGAAGAAACAGTGATATATTTCCAAGTCAGGCCAGTGTACGTCTTGCGGGGATCTTGCAGGAGGTGGTGTTCCCATATATCTACTGCCCTTGTCCTTTTAGATGGAATTGGTCGTGGGTTTGGAAAGTGCTATCTAACGATCATTGGTGAATTCCTAGAGCACATCTTGTAGATAGTACCCCCAGCTGCTACTGAATGTCAGTGTGGGAGGGGGGGTGTGACTAAATGCTCATGAATGTGGTGGCAATCAAGTGGGCTGCTTTGCCCTGTCTGTGTGAAGAGTTGCAGGGAATAATTTGGTAGCAGCCTCGCACTCGCTCTCTCTCAGGATTAATAGATCTGACATGAGTAGACAAATAGATTACAAACCAGCTCCTCAAGATCACCAGGTATGGAGATCTTCTGACCACTGCATGTAAACAGATACCAAAGGCTGTGAAGCCAACAGGTGTGACTGTGCCAGCATACCAGCTATAGCAGCTGCATTTCTTCTCCTGATTCTCAAAGCAAACCACTGGCAAGAGCTAAGTGCTTTGTTTTATGCAATTGAGCTGGAACTTCAAGCTGAAGAGGGTTTTTGCTGCACAGTGGTAGTGCCCCTGCCTCTGAGCCAGACGACCTGTGTTTGAGTCTGACATGTTCCAGACATGTGTTATAGCATAGCTGAACAGATTGATCTAAAGAAGAAGAAAGCTCAGCTAGAAGGGCTCTGTGGCACAGTGGTACTGTTGTTGTGGTTCTGTTCACCTAGCTGGAAGTTTTTGTTGCAAACGTTTCGTCCCCTGGCTAGGCGACATCATCAGTGCTTGGGAGCCTCCTGTGAAGCGCTTCTTTGATGTTTCCTCCGGTGTTTATAGTGGTCTGTCCCTGCCGCTTCCGGTTGTCAGTTTCAGCTGTCCGCTGTAGTGGTTGGTATATTGGGTCCAGGTCGATGCGAACAGAACCACAACAACGAGCACCCGAGCTACAAATCTTCGCACAAACTTTGAACACTTAGTGGTACTGTTTCTGTCTCTGAGCTAGAAGGCCTAGGTTCAAGTCCTAGCTACTCCTGAGGTGTGCAATAACAGCTCCATACACATTGATTAGGAAGTAAAAGAAAGTTCAAGTCGAGGTGGCCTCCATTTCAAGCTCCATTCCACTACACTTATGGTCACTTGTACTCCTCATCAATCATATACTTTTCAGGCTTTATCGCTCAAAGCCAAAGAATAGTAAAAGAATATTCCCCATCATGAACATTTCATGCTTTTCTTTTATATTTCTATTTTAAACTGTTGATGACAGTCTCAATTGTCAGCCTTCCAATTTTTGCATCAAAGTTCTGAGAACTCCCACACCATTTCTGGTCTTCAGAATCAACCTCTGCATTCTTTAATTTTCCAGTTGGGAGCACTTCATGAATTTATGACCAAAAGCTAATTTGCAGAACCCACTGGCACTTGTCAGGTTCAATCACTAATCTTCATTCCAACATGTTTGATTTTGAAGCTCCCACTAAGGATGCTAAGAAAATTTGGCACGTTGACAAAGACTTTTCCCAATTTTTATAGAGACACCATAGAAATCATCCTATCTGGATACATCTCAGGGTGGCATGGTAACTGCTCTTCACAAGACTGCAAGAAACTACAGAGAGCCGTGAACACAGCCCAGTCCATCACACAAACCAGCCTTCCAAACATTGACACCATCTACACTTCAGAGTCGAGAGCCTGGCGCTGGAAAAGCACAGCTGGTCAGGCAGCATCCGAGGAGCAGAAGAATCGACGTTTCGGGCATAAGCCCTTCGTCAGGAATGAGGAATGATAAAGGGCTTATGCCCAAAACATCGATTCTCCTGCCTGACCAGCTGTGCTTTTCCAGCACCACGCTCTCGACTCTGATCCCCAGCATCTGCAGACCTCATTCTCTCCACCATCTAAGCTTCACTCTGCTTCAGGAAAGCAGCCAACATAATCCACGGCCCCTCCCACCCTGGTTATATTCTCTTCTACCCTCTTCCCCGCTGACCAGGTGTTTCAGTTTCTGTTGTAGTTTTTTGGAAACCATCTAAGCTTCACTCTGCTTCAGGAAAGCAGCCAACATAATCCACGGCCCCTCCCACCCTGGTTATATTCTCTTCTACCCTCTTCCATCTGGCAGAAGATTAAAAGTTTCAATACACAGAGTCAAATCCACAGAGTCATAGAGCACGGAAACAGACCCTTCAGTCCAACCAGTCCATATGAACAGATTCAAGAATAGCCTCTTCCCCAATGTTACCAGTCTTTTGAATGTACCTTTCAAATCTTATGTTGACCTCTCCCTCTGCACCTTCTTTGTAGCTGCAACATTGTCTTTGCACTCTGTTCTGCTACCTGATGAACTTTGTATGGTATGATCTGCTTGTAGAGTTTGCAAAGTAACACTTCTCACTATCTCAGTACATGTGACAACAATAAATCAAATCAAATGAAATCACTTTCCCCTTTTGTACTCCATCTCTTCCTTCCCTCTTTTTTGTGGATATGGCGATCATATTTCCAGGGTGATTTCAGTAAACTGTGTGGAGTATGTGTCTGACAGTTTTGCAATATTGTAACACCAGTACTCTGCATTCCTTTCAGCATGGGTTCCCCAGCAAGTGATTGAGTAAATTTAATTTTTGCTACTACTGGAATTTGTGGAATACGCTGATGAAATTTAACATGAATTTGTGAATAGATTACTAATTGCGTAAGCAATAGAGGTTAATTATAAGCTGGAACAATTTTAAATGGGTGGTAGCAAACAGAGCAATCAGGCCTCGCACTCTTGCTGTTCATTCAATAGTATTTTATTTGTGGTATTAAAAATAAAGCACAAGTTTATGGATCACAAAATTGTACAGGAAAACAGGAGATTGCAAGGATATAATTAGAAGAAATTTAACAGTTAGATAAAAGCTAGACAGCTGAAAAGGATTTCTTAACACTGAAAAATGTGAAGAATGTATAATTGTTTAAAAACAGAAATTTGATCACACACTAAAGAGAAAATTTGTTACATAAGTGCAATAGGAAAAAGACTGGACGGTTAACCAGACATTTGCCATATTGTCACATTGTGGTGTCCTGTAAGGTTCTCTTAGAGAATCTGAGTTGCTATGGCAACATTTACTTTTACAAACTCTTCATTTGTGGTAGTCCCTCATACTTGAGGATGATTTGCTTCCAGAGTAAAAATTAGTTCTCAAGTGATGGAGGAGTTCAACTGGGGCAGACGTGGTTGGGGAAATAAGAGGGTGGCAATCCCAGGTTGCCACATGCTCCTTTCTTGTCTGATGCTTGACTTTGGCTAATATTTGGTAATAAAACTGCAGGTGTACAGATTCTTTCCCCCCATATGAAGTGGTCTTGGGCAGGATTTCCCAGGTGTCAGTGGGATATTGCACCTATTCAGGGAGGCTTTGTGGGTGGTCTTGAAGCAATTTCCCTCCTTAGGCTGACTTGCCGTGATGAAGTTCAGAGCACTGTGTTTAGTTTAGGAGTCTCATGTCAGCTATGATGATGATGATTTGGCATGCTCAATGCTTCTGATTGAGTGTGGTCAGTGCTTTGATGCTGGCCAGAGCAAGAATGCTGCTGAGAGGTGTCTATCCTGCTAATGGTTCTTCAGGTTATTGATGATGCAGCACTAGAGGTACTTCTCCATGGTTTTGAGAAGTTTCCTGTTCATAATCCATGTCTCTCAGCCACATTGAAGGGTGAGCATTACTAATGTTCTGTAGACTATGAACTTATTGCTGGGTTTGAGGTCCTGCTCTTCAACAGTGTCTTCCTCAGGCAACTTAAGGTCGCACTGGCACACCTAAAGGCAGTCTTGAACCTTGTCATCAATGTTTGCCCTTGATATGTGATATGGAAAGTGGTCCATTTTGTGCAAGGCTTTGTTGTGGATTTTGATAACTGGAGCTAATGCAGTGTCACAAGGGCAGGTTGGTAGAGGACCTTTGTCTTAGGAAAGTTTAGTGTAAGTGTAGTGATTGGAACCAGGTGGACCTTGTTAACTAAAAGGCTCTTGATTGAGTTTGTTAATCTGGGCCAATCATAAAAGCCTTAGCTGACCAATCTAACCAGGAGATGCACTGCCCTTTGATGTGAAGGGCACTGCTTGTCACTGGCCACTCGGGTGTTTCCTTTCTTCCTAATGGTGGAAAATGAATAAAGATTTATACACCTGTTGTCTTTCACTGTGTCTCACACCTGCACACACACGACATGGATGTGGAGGAAAATATAAGTTAGGCGGTAGTGTGGGGGAAAATTAAAAAGAAAAGGAAAAAAATCTAACCAGGAGATTTAGAATCTCCTCAGAAAAGAGAAAAAGAAGAAAAAAAATCTAACCAGGCAATGCACTGCCCTTTGTTAAGGAGGGCACTGTTTGTCACTGGCCACAGGTGTTTCCTTTCTTCCTGGCGGTGGAATAGACATAAAGATTTCTACACTCGTCATTCTTCACTGTGTCCTACACCTGCACACACACACACAATATGGGTCCTGGGGAATAAATAAGCAGTACCGCTATTCGGCGGTGGTGTGGCGTTTTAAAAAACATGTAACCAGGACATGAGAATCTCAAAAAAAAGAAAAAAAATATATAACCAGATGATTCAAACTTCCTCAGTTGAGGACTGACTCTAAGTTGGCTGGCAACAGCCAGTGTGTTACTGCTGCTGTTGGTTTCTTTTTTTGGGAGAATCTGATCCCTAAACTGGCTGATCTATAAAGCTAGTTTTATTAACTGTCTTTCTTTTTTATCCCTGCTGCAGGCAAGGATGCCCTTAGGCATGGTACATTGGAGAGACTGAGCAGAGGCCACAGCAACGGATGAACGGGCACCGCACAACAATCAACAGACAGGAGTGTTCCCTCCCAGTCGGAGAACACTTCAGCGGTCTGGGACATTCGACCTCGGACCTTCGGGTGGCCATCCTCTAAGGTGGACTTCGGGACAGGCAACAATGTAAAATTGCTGAGCAGTGGCTGATAGCCAAGTTCAGTACTCATGGGGATGGCCTCAACCAGGACCTTGGCTTCATGTCACACTACACACACACCCTCTCACAGACTTATACCCCTTGACACTCACACACATACACCCTCTCTCACATACACTCATACTCCCCCCAACCCCCCACACACACACATTTGTGAGGTGAAGTTGTACCAGCAGAATTACATTTTATTTTGCTCAAAAACTGCATGAATCCATGTAAGATTCGGTAATTCCTTTTTTTAGATTAGAATCAGTCTGAAAATTGGGGCACAGACAGCCTCACACAGGGCACCTCACACCTTCAATGCATAATCTGGGTCAACATGGCATCTATTGTTAAAGTTCACTTGAGAATGTAATTTTAAGAGAGTTCTGGAATTTACATATAAAACAGCTAAAACCAACGTGCCCATTCTTTGAGAAAAGGACTACAGGTATAATGATTTGTGGCAGGGCTTAGCCCTTGTATTCTGGTTTTCTTTTGTTTTGCATGTGTTTTCACTTTTTGGTGTTTGGACTGAGGCCTTGTGAGATAATCAACCTTTTCAGATGAACTGTTCCTCGTTCAGGCCTTTACGGAGACTGAACACCTGTGTTGTGTGGTGTGCATTTGTTGCCTTCAAGAGTGGACTTTGCACACCAGAGTGGACTCTGTTCCTGGGAATGGATTCTGCATTCTGAAGAGAACCGTTATGGTAATGGACTCTGTGTACCAGAAGGGACTCTGTTTGTTGGTAATTGACTCTGTCTTGTTGCTTGTTGGGTTTATTACCTGCACTGCCTTGTATGTCCCTGGTCTAGCAGGCCTCACTCTGAGCTTGGAGGTTCATTGGTCGTCCTGAAAGCTGTCACCCCGAGAGCCGGAGGCTGGGTAGGCTGCCCCGAAAGCTGGAAGGTGGATAGGGCGTCCTGATGCCGATCGGCCCGGGAGCTGAAAGGTGGGTATGCCATTCCTAACGCTGTCATCCTGAGAAGGGCTGTCCTAGAGGTGGTCGGAAGGTGTGTCAGAGTGGCAAAGAGCCAGAAGGTCATAGGGCAGGCTGAGATCCGGAAGACTTTGGGTTGCCCTGTGTACTGACGTCCTGGGGAGGGGGATGGGCTGTTCTAGATATGGTCACAAGGTGAGTCAGGGCAGTCCACAGGCTGGATAGCGCATCTGAGTGGGCGAGAGGCAGATGGTACATAGAGGCAGACCAAGAGGCAGATGGCAGGTAGGCCGTCCTCAGTGTTGTCACCCCAGGCAAGTACCAGGGCGGGCTGTCCTAGAGGTAGCTGAAAGGTGTGGAAGGGTGCTTAGGGAGCTGGAAGGTGGATAGGCTGTCCTAATTAGTCATCCTGGGAGGGTTGGGGAGACAGGACGGGCTGTGTGACCGGAAGGTGTGTCAGGGCAGACCGAGAGCCCGAAGAGGTGTAGGGGTAGGCTCCTTTTGAGTGACCAGAAGGTCGATGGGATGGATGGTTTGCTGGGTTGCCAGGGGCGTCTGTGATATATGCACTGTTTTATTGTTTATAACCAGGAGAGGAGAATCTCAAATTTCCTCAGTTGAGGACGGACTCCAAGATGGCTGGCCACAGCCAGCGGTGTGTACTGCTATTGGTCTTTGGTTTTTTGGGGGAAACTTGATCCCTGAACTGGCTGATCTGCACAGTCAGTGTTACAGGTGTATTTCAGTTCTCATTAGGAAACTGTTGTTTCACTGGCTGATTACAGCCTGCATGTTACTTCTTTCTTTTACTTTGAGAAAAGGACTATACTGATTTTGTGGCAGGGCTTAGACTGTGCATTCCAGTTTTCCTTTTTTTTTGTATGTGTTTTCACTGTTTTGGTGTTTAGACTGAGTCCCTCTGAGATAATGCACCTTTCCAGATGAACTCTTCCTCTGATGGTAGGCCTGGCCCTTGGTGGGTAGTCTAGGCCTCTGTAAAGACTGAACATCTGTGTGTGTGCTGGGAGGTGAGCATCTGCTGCATGCTGAAGTGGACCCTGCTTGTTGGAGTGGACCATCTCCTGTGAGTTAACTGTACCTTTTACAATGAACTGTATTCCTGTGAGTGGGCCTGGTTCTCTGTGAATAGACCAGGCCTCTATGGAGACTGAACACCTGTGTGTGCTGTGGGGTGTGGGTTTGCTGCCTTCAGGAGTAGACTCTGCGTACTGGAGTGGACTCTATCTCTGACAATACACTCTGTACACTGGAGTGGATTCTGTTCCTGGGAATGCATTTTGCATTCTGAAGAGAACTGTTTATGGTAACGGACTCTGTGTAACAGAAGGGACTCTGGTTGTTGGTAATTGATTCTGTCTTGTTGTTTGTTGAGTTTATCACCTGCACTCTCTTGTGTGTTCCTGGGTCTGGCAGGCATTACTGTGAGCTGGGAGGCTCATTGGCTGTCCTGAAAGCTGTCACCCTGAGAGCTGGAGGCTGGGTAGATTGCCCTGGAAGGTGGATAGGCCGCCCGATGCCGATCGGCCCGAGAGCCAGAAGGTGGGTAGGCCATTCTGTGCGCTGTCATCTTGAGAAGAGGTAATCAGGATGGGCTGTCCTAGAGGTGGTCAGAAGGTGTGTCAGAGCAGCCAAGAGCCAGAAGGTGTGCAGGGACAGAACAAGATCCGGATGGCCTGTAGGGTGCCCTGTTTGATATCATCCCATGGAAGGGGATAGACTGTCCGAGAGGTGGCCAGGAGTTGTGTCAGGGCTGTTCACAGGGCGGATGGTGCATCAGCGTGGTGAGAGCCCAATGGTACGCAGGGGCAGACCAAGAGCCAGAAGATGGGTAGGCCGTCCTCAGTGCTGTCACCCTGGGCAGGTACCAGGGCAGCCTGTCCTCGAGGTGACCAGAAGTGCAGAAGGGTGGTTCGGAAGTGGGTAGGCCATCCTGATCGCTGCCCTCCTGGGAGGGGTGGGGAAATAGGAAGGGCTGTCCTAGAGATGGCCAGAAGGTGTTTCAGGGCAGACACAGGGCCGGAAGGGACATGGGGCAAGCTGCCTTCGAGTGGCCGGAAGATGGGAGGGCCAGGTGGTTTGCTGGGTTGCCAGGGGTGTCTGTGATATATGCACTGTTTTATTGTTTGGTTTTTCAGACTGTCTGTATGTGATTGCGTTAATTGTTTACTCTTTGATAATTTAAGGGGGGATTCGTCCTTGTTTCCCTGTGAACTGGTTGTATGGTGGGGTTTACTGTTTGGGGTCTGGCTTTGCCACCCCTTTCCCCTATAAATTGCTCTTTCTTGTAAACTGCTGTTCATGTTAACTGTCTGTTTGTAACTTGTACTGTTTAATAAAATTAAACCTGGAGAAGCATTGCCCTTTGGTCACTGACCACTTTGGTGTTTCCTTTCTTCCTGGTGGTGGAATATAAAGATTTCTACACTTGGCGTTCTTCACTGTGTCCTACACCTGCACACACATGACATGGGTCCTGAGGAATAAATAAGCAGAACCGCTGTTTTGCGGTAGTGTGGCATTTTTAAAAATATAACCAGGACATGAGAATCTTCTCAAAAATATATAAAAATAAAACCAGGAGATTCAAATTTCCACAGTGAGTGTACTGTGCAGTAGTAAATAAAGGGTGACTTGGTGACAGGACACCAGCCTCTGAGCAGTTATTTCAGTATGGCACATCCCTCGGTACACCTCACTGAAGTGTTGAGAAAAGCCTGAACTTCAGCCTCTAAGTGTGCTTTGACAAGAATTCCATCTGCTCCTTGTGCCTTGTTGTTCTTCAGCTGTCATATCACCTTTTATACCATGCAACAGATTGCTGATGTGCTGAGATTATGGTGGGTAGCATGCTGTGGAATGGAGTTGAGGACACTCGTATTGAAGACAAGAGTCTTTGTAAAGGAGATCTACAAGGTGCTCCTTCCAGCAGGTGGTGACTGTCTCTCTTCATAAACATCTGAGCCTTACTTCGGTTGTTGGTTGTAGGTTCACTGTTGGAAAAGATTATAAGAGATATGATTTATAATCATCGAGAAAGGAATAAGCTGATTAGGGATAGTCAACACAGTTTTGTGAAGGATAGGTCATGCCTCACAAACCTTATTGAATTCTTTGAGATGGTGACCAAACAGGTGGATGAAGGTGAAGCGGTTGATGGGGTGTATATGGATTTCAGTAAGGTGTTTGATAAGGTTTCCCTCGGTACACTATTGCACAAAATACAGAGGCATGGGATTGAGGGTGATTTAGCGTTTTGGATCAAAAATTGGCTAGCTGAAAGAGGACAGACGGTGGTGGTTGATGGGAAATGTTCATCCTGGGGTTAGGTACTAGTGGTGTACTGCAAGGATCTGTTTTGGGACCATTGCTGTTTGTAATTTTTATACATGACCTGGATGAGGATGGAGAAGGATGGGTTAGTAAATTTGCAGATGACACTAAGGTCACTGGAGTTGTGGACAGTGCTGAAGGATGTTGCGGGTTACAGAGGGACATAGATTATCTGCAGAGCTGGGCTGATAGATGGCAAATGGAGTTTAATGTGGAGAAGTGTGAGGTGATTCACTTTGGAAGGAGCAACAGGAATAAAGAATACTGGGCTAATGGGAAGATTCTTGGTAGTGTAGATGAGCAGAGAGATCTTGTTGTCCATGTATATAGATCCCTGAAAGTTGCCAACCAGGCTGATTGGGTTGTTAAGAAGGCATACGGTGTGTCAGCTTTTATTGGTAGAAGGACTGTGTTTCGAAGCCATGAAGTCATGTTGCAGCTGTACAAAACTCTGGTGTGGCCGCACTTGGAGTATCGCATACAGTTCTGTCACCGCATTATAGGGAGGATGTGGAATAGAGTCATAGAGATGTACAGCATGGAAACAGACCCTTCGGTCCAACCCGTCCATGCCGACCAGATATCCCAACCCACTCTAGTCCCACCTGGCAGCACCTTGCCCATATCCCTCCAAACCCTTCCTATTCAAATAACCATCCAAATTCCTCTTAAATGTTGCAATTGTACCAGCCTCCACCAATTACACTAGCAGCTCATTCCATACACATACCACCGTCTGTGTGAAAAGGCTGCCCCTTAGGTCCCTTTTATATCTTTCTCCTCTCACCCTAAACATATGCCCTCTCATTCTGGACTCCCTGACCCCAGGAAAAGACTTTGCCTATTTACCCTATCCATGCCCCTCATAATTTTGTAAACCTCTATAAATAAAGTCAACCCTCAGCCTCCGACACTCCAGGGAAAACAGCCCCAGCCTGTTCTGCCTCTCCCTATAGCTCAAATCCTCCAACCCTGGCAACATCCTTGTAATTCTTTTCTGAACCCTTTCAAGTTTCACAACATCTTTCTGATAGGAAGGAGTCCAGAATTGCATGCAATATTCCAACAGTGGCCTAACCAATGTCCTGTACAGC
>NC_057745.1:38001833-38003823 GCF_004010195.1 Chiloscyllium plagiosum
CTTATGCCCGAAACGTCGATTCTCCTGTTCCGTGGATGCTGCCTGACCTGCTGCGCTTTTCCAGCAACACATTTTCAGCTCTGATCTCCAGCATCTGCAGTCCTCACTTTCTCCTCCGACCAATAAAAGAAAGCATACCAAATGCCTTCTTCACTATCCTATCTACCTGCACTCCAAGCTCTCTTTGTTCAGCAACACTCTCTAGGACCTTACCATTAAGTGTATAAGTCCTGCTAAGATTTGCTTTCCCAAAATGCAGCAACTCGCATTTATCTAAATTAAACTCCATCTGCCACTTCTCTGCCCATTGGCCCATCTGGTCAAAATCCTGTTCTAATCTGAGGTAACCCTCTTCGCTGTCCACTACACCTACAATTTTGGTGTCATCTGCAAATTTACTAACTGTACCTCTTATGCTCGCATCCAAATCATTTATGTAAATGACAAAAAGTAGTGGGCCCAGCACCGATCCTTATGGCACTCCACTGGTCACCCGCCTCCAGTCTGAAAAACAACCCTCCACCACCACCCTCTGTCTTCTACCTTTGAGCCAGTTCTGTATCCAAATTGCTAGTTCACCCTGTATTCCATGAAATCTAACCTTGCTAATCTGTCTCCCATGGGCAACCTTGTCGAACACCCTACTGAAGTCCATATAGATCACGTCTACCGCTCTGCCCTCATCAATCCTCTTTGTTACTTCTTAAAAAAACTCAATCAAGTTTGTGAGACATGATATTTTTTAGATTACTTACTTAGTGTAGCAATAGGCCCTTCGGCCCAACACGTCCACACCGATCCTCCGAAGAGCAGCCTACCTGGATCCATTCCCCTACATTTACCCCTTCACCTAACACTATGGGCAATTTAGCATGGCCAATTCACCTAACCTGCACATCTTTGGACTACACGACTTTGCACCTGGAGGAAACCCACGCAGACAAGGGGAGAATGTGCAAACTCCACACAGACAATTGCCTGAGGCGGGAATTGAACCGTGAGGCAGCAGTGCTAACCACTGTGCCACCATGCCGATTTCCCATGCACAAAACCATGTTGACTATCCCTAATCAGTCCTTGCCTTTCCAAATACATGTACACGTGTACATCTACACAGAAATGTGGATAGAAGAGGGACAGGAATAGTTGTTGGAGGTTCCTGGTTACAGATGTTTCAGTAAGATTAGGGAGGATGGTAAAAAAGGAGGGGGTGTGGCATTGCTAATTAGAAATGGTATAATGGCTGCAGAAAGGCAGTTCGAGGGGGATCGGCCTTTGGAGGTAGTATGGGCTGAAGTCAGAAATAGGAAAGGAGCAGTAACCTTGTTGGGTGTTTACTATAGGCCCCCCCAATAGCAGCAGAGATGGGGAGAAACAGATTGGGAAACAGATTTGGAAAGGTGCAGAAGCCACAGGTTAGTAGTCATGGGCGATTTCAACTTCCCAAATATTGATTGGAAGCTCTTTAGATCAAGTAGATTGGATGGGGCGTGTTTGTGCAGTGTGTCCAGGAAGCTTTTCTAACTCAGTATATGGATTGTCCAACCAGAGGGGAGGCCATATTGGATTTGGTACTCGGTAACGAACCAGGACAAGTGATGGGCTTGTTAGTGGGTAAGCATTTTGGTGATGGTGACCATAATTCTTTGACTTTCACCTTGATTATGGAGAGAGATAGGTGCATGCAACAGGGTAGGTTTTACAATTGGGGGAAGGGTAAATACGATGCTGCAAGACAAGATCTGAGGAGCATAAATTGGGAGCATAAGCTGTCAGGGAAGGATGTCGTTGAAATGTGGAACTTTTTCAAGGATTAGATACGACGTGTTCTTGATATGTATGTACCTGTCAGGCAGGAAAGAGATGGTTGTGTGAGGGAACCTTGGTTGACGAGGGAGGTTGAATATCTAGTAAAGAGGAAGAAGGAGGCTTACATAAGGCTGAGGAAACAAGGTTCAGACAGAGCATTGGAGAGATACAGGATAGCCAG
>NC_057745.1:38005085-38033598 GCF_004010195.1 Chiloscyllium plagiosum
GGTGAAGGATGAGGGGTGACTTGATAGAGGTTTATAAGATGATCAGGGGAATAGATAGAGTAGACAGTCAGAGACTTTTTCCCCGGGTACAACAGAGTGTTACAAGGAGACATAAATTTAAGGTGAAGGGTGGAAGGTAGGGGGGATGTCAGGGGTAGGTTCTTTACCCAGACATGGGAGCATGGAATGCGCTGCCTGTGAGAGTGGCAGAGTCAGAATCATTGGTGACCTTCAAGCGGCAATTGGATAGGTACATGGATAGGTGCTTAAGCTAGGACAAATGTTCGGCACAACATCGTGGGCCGAAGGGCCTGTTCTGTGCTGTATTGTTCTATGTTCTATGTTCTACATCCTGTCCCTCAGGATTCCCTCCACTGAGGTTAGGCTCACTGGTCTATAGTTCCCTGGCTTGTCCTTACCACCCTTCTTAAACAGTGGCACCACGTTCGTCAACCTCCAGTCTTCCGGCACCTCACCTGTGACTATCGATGATACAAATATCACAGCAAGAGGTCCAGCAATCACTTCTCTCGTGTCCCACAGAGTTCTTGGGATTTATCCACCTTTACCCATTTAAAGACATCCAGCATTTCCTCCTCTGTAATATGGACATTTTGCAAGGTGTCACCATCTATTTCCCTACAGTCCATATCTTCCATATCCTTTTCCACAGTAAATACTGATGTAAAATACTCATTTAGAATAGATTAGATTACATTACAATGTGGAAACAGGCCCTTCGGCCCAACAAGTCCACACCGACCCGCCGAAGCGCAACCCACCCATACCCCTACATTTACCCCTTACCTAACACTACGGGCAATTTAGCATGGCCAATTCACCTGACCCTGCACATCTTTGGACTGTGGGAGGAAACCGGAGCACCTGGAGGAAACCCACGCAGACACGGGGAGAACGTGCAAACTCCACACAGTCAGTCGCCTGAGGAGTCACCTTTAATTTAGTGTCTCCCCCATTTTCTGCGGCTCCACACAAAGGCCGCCTTGCTGATCTTTGATGTTGCCTGGTATGGAGGAAAGGTTCAAGGATTTGAGGCTGTTTTTGTTAGAGAGGAGGTTGAGAGATGACTTAATTGAGACATATAAGATAATCAGCGTGTTAGCGTGGGTGGACAGTGAGAGTCTTTTTCCTCGGATGGTGATGGCTAGCATGAAGGGACATAGCTTTAAATTGAGGGGTGATAGATATAAGACAGATGTCAGAGGTAGTTTCTTTACTCAGAGAAGTAAGGGTGTGGAACGCACTGACTGCAACAGTAGTAGACTCGCCAACTTTAAGGGCATTTAAATGGTCATTGGATAAAAATGAATAGTGTAGGTTAGATGGGCTTCAGATTGGTTCCACAGGATGGCACAACACCAAGGGCCAACAGGCCTGTACTGCACTGTAATGTTCTATCTCTTTTCTTAGCTAGCAGTGGGGTGGGACCTTTAATTGATGAACTGTAGGCAAACTTGACTGAACTAGTGTTAACTGGCTAAAGTAACCATGCACGTCCTGGTTACTGGCTAACTGCTGGACCTCTTGCACTTTCACAAGTTTTTTGCAGAACTCAGCTGTTTTAGGTTCAGAAATGCCTTGTGATTGTGGCTTATCAGCTCCTGGTTGCTCTCATCAAACTAGTCGTGGTGTTTCATGATGGAGTGACTGTGTTGTTTTTCGCAGGTGGCCTGGAAGGCAGACACCGTGACTCTGCATCACTAAGAGTCATTAGAGGTGCGGTTTGAAATTAGCTCTCTTGTTAAGATGTTTTGAGTACTTCAGCATTGATTTTCCTGTTGCTTTGAAGTAACATTGATGCTAATGAAAGCGCAATCTAGAATGGTAGTCTGTCATTGGCTGTTGTTATGGTATGGGTGATATGTACTTTCTTTCAGTGCCTTGTTTGGGTGATTAGATAGTTGAGGTGCTTGGATTGAGGCTGTTGCTGTGAGGCCTTGTACTTGTTTCTCAGATGGATCAAGGTGTCAGTTATAGTAAGGCTTTGTTCTAGGCATTAGATGGCACCAGATGCTACAGGCAAGTCCAAAGAGTAATCTGTTTGACTTTGTTATAATGTACCTTCCTTGGCCTTCAGGTCCTGGGGTTAAAGACAAAATGCAGCAATGCTACCCCTTGTACTGCAACACCTCCCAACATATTGCATCGTGTAGAAAATGTGATGTAGATTTGTAGGGGCGTAATTTCGAATCAGTAATCTCCAGGTTTAAGTCCAAAGTTTTTTTTGGGGGTGGTGGCGGTGGAGGCAACTAAAGGAATGGTGGCCCAAGCAGTAGATTTCAACACGTTTTTGCACTTCATACACATGTCTATTCATCTGAAAGAGGTGTTTCTGCTTATGACTGTGTTAGTGACACAGTCTAATACCTATATTCCACCAATATTTTTTTAAAATTACGAATGTGGTTAACAATGTTATAATGACCTAATAATCTACTTTTTGTGATGTAGATTGAAGAATGCATATAAACAAGGATAACGGGAATAGCTCCTTTGCTTTTCTTTGAAATAGTGCCACAGGGGATCCAAGATGGCGGCGACCCAGTAAGACTGAGTCTATAGTGCTCCTCCCAAGACTTGGGCACAGTGGGTCACCAAAAATGTTAAATTTCTAATAAAAATATCTATAAAAAAAAAGAAATAGTGCCACAAAATATTATATATGATCTAAACAGGCAAGCGGGGCTGCAATTTACCTCTCATGATAAAGACAACATGGTCAAGACTGCTTTCTCAGTACTCAGAACCTAGGACATTGTGATATAGAGGCAAAGCACTATCAACTGAGTCACAGCTGACACTTACTTCATTGTGATATTTTTACAAAGTTTCAGAAGTAAATAAATTCTCCCATTATATTGGAACACTCACATTGTGTATTCTTAGTAGATGGAAATGTGTTGCTGGAGAAGCGCAGCAGGTCAGGCAGCATCTAGGGAACAGGAGAATCGACGTTTCGGGCATTAGCCCTTCTTCAGGAAAGAATGCCCGAAACGTCAATTCTCCTGTTCCCTAGATGCTGCCTGACCTGCTGCGCTTCTCCAGCAACACATTTCCATCTCTGATCTCCAGCATCTGCAGACCTCATTTTCTCTTCGTATTCTTAGTAGGTCAGGTAGACTTCAGATTTTCCACTATTATCTTATTTCTGCAACTCTTCTGCCAAAGTCACACCAGATGAGCAGAACATCTATCCCTGTGTGTTTTTTTTAAACAACTACAGGATCCCAATTAGGAAGCAAAGAAAATAATTTTGCATCTATAAATCCTGGTATAGCGCCAAAACTATTTGGTCACAACTTTTTTTCTCAGCTCTTTTTTTGCTAACACACAATTTGAGGCACTATCTAACTACTTTTAAAAACTTTTTATTAATTATTTCAAGACCTTGGAATGTTGTTACACAACTTCTGTTTTGAGTTTCTTGTGGGGCAACTTCACAACCTTGTTCATGCCAATATGTGAAGACTAGGCAGTTCCCTAATTAGGGGTGACCTAATACTTGCACTTGGAACCTGTGTGGCATGCAGTCAGTAAGTGAATTCAACTAAGATACTGGAGCAGGTCATCTGCCAAATCTTTTCACAAGGAATAATGTGAGGTGCAGGTGCCAGTTAAAAAGGGATAATAGGCAAAAAAATAATATATCCAAGAATATAAAGAATATATCCAAAAGAATGAAAAGCTATCTCAATCTCATAACTAAGCACATATAGAGATGGGACAGATTCCTTATAAATGATGTTGCTCCTTTAAAAGTGAAATCTAACCCCATCCCCCACTTTGTTAAGATCTCTGACGTGTTCTTTTCACATTGGTGCATTTCTGTAAACAGGGCTTGCAGGCTGGTTTGAGTCCAGTTACCAAGGAGCTTTAGACAAAACCTAATGGGTCTGGAGAGGTTTACTTTGGCTCTTGGAGTGAAATCATTAATTTCACTATATATGGTAACGAACTATTCTACCTACCAAATGGGCTGATGGCCTTAGTTTGCGAGATGTCAGGACAAATATTTCCTTAACCACATGAATTCTTCAGCTTTATCTGTTTTGTAAAATGTCACAATAATCAGGGCTGAGCATTAGAAGGGAAGATCAGAAATTTGGTCCCCCTTCTCAATAATGTACTGTGAAGCACAAAAGTGCTGCATTTACTTGCAGTGTCTTTTCCCCTTTTTTAATGATCTTGTACTATGTTGACAGTATCTAGTACAGACAGTAACTACACATACAACCTACTAAAAGATTGAAATTCAGCTTGGCATTTTGAGCAGGAGCGTATAGAAACAATAAATACCAAATTTAAACATTGCTCCCTTTCTCAATGACACCATTTAATATTGGAACAGTTCAATTAAAGTGGTCCATTGAAAGGTTTACTAAATATTATTTGCAGTGAATAACAATGAATAACTAATTATTAGCAGTGTCGGTAGGAAGCCTGGTTAACTTTAAATAATGGTAAACAGCTTTGAAATACCTTAAAATGAGGCAGTTAGACTATACTTTTCATGTTAAAGCTCATAATAAGATGTTTTAGATAATTCAATCAATCAGGAATGAGACACATAGACCCAGAGTACACAAAGACAGAAACAAAGATGTACGATCAAAAAATGGTTTGATAAACAAAAAAGAGATAGAGGTTGAATTTAGTTTATTGTTGCTATGGTGAGAATGAGCATTGTGAATCATTTCTGAAAAGAACATTCCACTCAGTGCTCTGTCATAATGATCTGACCGTCTATGAGGCTGTTAAGGAATCTTCTTTTAATCATCAGGCAATTGGCACTTGTGAGTAATATGACTTCCCAGTTAAAGATGCTAACATTACAAAACACAACTGGTGTGACTAACGTGCAGCAAATAACTCCTATAGGACTGGTATTTTAATTTAATGGAGGAGGAAGCCTGAAAGCTTGGCACACATGTGAACCACCACAAAGTAGAGCATAATGCCAAGTAACAGGTTTGTCAGCAAATCTAAAGCCTATAGAATAATAATTAGTGACAGCATGGATTAAAAACTTGGCTGGGTAACTGGAAATATGATAAATGGCTGTTTTTTAAACATATTAATCATACATAGTGGTTTAACAAAGAGTTGCATTTAGGACCACTAGTTACCTTTGTCTTAATATTAATGGCCTACATTCAGAGCACAATTTCAAAATAGGCAGATAACACAAATTTGTGGAAAAGTAATGGATTCATGTGAACGTTGACAAGCTGGTAAAATGGGTGAACATGTGACTAATGTAATATAATGCTGTGAAGCATGAAGTGATATGTTTTTGGAGGAAGAATCATGGGAAGCAGAATAAAACAAAAGATAATATTCTAAAATGTAGGGGATCTGAGAGTGAATGTGCACAAATTGATGGTGGTAGGGGCAAGCTGAGAAAAGGTTTAGTTAATAAGGCATAGGGGATCCCAGCATTTACAAATAGAGGCGTAGAGTAAAGGTAGGGAATTTATGTTGAATCTTTACAAAACATTGATTTGCTCTTAACTTCAGAGAACTACACTTCAGGAGGGAACTAAAGGCATAGGACAGGGTTGCAAGACCTCAGTTACATGGTTATGTTGGCAAAGCTAACACTATTCTTAATTGTCAAGGGAAGATTGAGAGATCGTTTTCTCAAAATATTCAAAATCACGAAGGGTTCGGATGGTGTTAATGGGGTCAAACCTTTTCCATTTGGAGAATATCAATTTAATGTCATTGGCAAATTAATCGAAGGCAACATGAGGCCGCAAGTGGTGAGGATCTTGAATGTAACACCGGTTATTGCAGGAGAGGCAAATTCAAAAGAAAACTGAATGATTATCTGAGAATTGCTGTGTGTGTACCCAGTATGAGAGGTTCATTTATATCTAAAACTCAATTTTCCTTTAATTTAGCTATTAACTAAAGTTACACTTTAAGCTAAGAGAATTTTATTTTCACTTAGGCCTTGAAACTTGGTAATCTTCTTTTATTCACTCATAGTTATATAGCATGGAAACAGATCCTTTGGTCCAACTCGTTGATACTGACCAGGTATCCTAAATTGATCTAGTCCCACTTGCCAGCATTTGGCCCACATCCCTTTAAACCTTACATATTCATGTACCCAACCAGGTGCCTTTTAAATATTGTAAGTGTACCCTTCTCCACAACCTCCTCTGGCAGCTTGTTCCATACACACACCACTCTTTGCGTGAAAAAGTTGCCCCTCAGGTCCCTTTTAAATCTCTCCCCTCTTAAACCCATACCCTCCAGTTTTGGACTACACTACCCTGGGAAAAAGAAACCTATTCACCCTATCCATGCCCCTCATGGTTTTATAAATCTCTACAAGGTCACCCCTCAGCCTCTGATGCTCTAGGGAAAATAGCCCCAGTTAATATAGCCTCTCCCTAAAGCTCAAGCCCTCCAATCCAGGCAATATCCTTGTAAACCTGTTCTGAACCTTTTCAAGTTTAATAACATCTTTTCTACAGCAGGGAGACCAGAATTGAACATAGTATTTTAAAAGTGGAGTTGTAGTAAATAGGTTGTTCAGTCATGGCATGGCAGGTCAGGTGGGATGTACATCCTGTAGTATGTGGTAAGTCATGTGTTCTAGATGACTACATCTGCAAGAAGTGTCACCAGCTTACAAGCTTAAGCTCTAGGTTCAGAACTCAAGTGGCTGCTGAAGTTATTGTTGTGCATCCATGAGACAAAGAAGTACATAGTGCATTTAGGGAGACAATCACGGTGCAAGTTAGGGATATACAGACAGACAGGCATTGTGACCAGTTCTGGGGCAGATGGGATTTCTAAAGCCTGACAGGTTATACCTTAAAGGAGAAAGTGAGGTCTGCAGATGCTGGAGATCAGAGATGGAAATGTGTTGCTGGAAAAGTGCAGCAGGTCAGGCAGCATCAATCTGCATATCAACAGGGTAAACCTAAAGAACAGGCAAATTGCTGACAATGCTTCAAAATTGTCCTTCATTGTAGTTTAATTTTATAAATTGGCTTCATGCAGTTGCCAGGTGATTTGCTTCCCAGGCAGCCTTGAGGAAACATCACTTACCAGCCCCCTCACTTTTGACTGTTCACATTGCTCAGAATGGGCTTTGCTTGTAAATATGTAAAATAGGTGTTGTCCTGGTGGTGGAGAAAAAAATGAATATACATAAAATCATAAACAGTTCACACCAATGTCTTCATTTTCTATGGCACTATATAAAAAACATTTTAAAAAGGAAACTTCACTTACCTTCCTCCCCCTTGATGGTTCGCCTTGCCCTTAATGGGCTTTGTTTGTAAATATTTAATTGGTTACACAGGTGATTACTGGTGGTGGTTAAAAGTTTTTTTTAAAAAAGTCATGGTGATTTGGTGGTGGGAAAGTCATTCAATTATGTGGGTGATAGCACTCCTGGGTATAAAAACAAGAGGTAACTTCACTGAGGGCTCTTGTGGTAGTGTCCCTAGGTTCAAGTGCCACCTGCTACAGAGGTGTTTAAGAACATCTCTGAACATTTTGATTAGGAAACATAAAGGAAACTTCACTGATGCAAGAATGAGTCAGGGTCCTGTACTGACATACATTTCTCCTATTTTCCTGTCCTGTACGCCCACCATCATGGGGACAGGAAAAATCAGCCTTCAGGTACAGGATTGTCATACTCATTGATTTTCATTAACTGTATTTTAAAGAATCCATCTGTCTGACCCTGCAGCCCATCCTATTACTAACAAATGCTGAGGTAGTCTTGGTTGACCAGTGACCTTTTCCAAGCATCTATGTTAATTTTAGAAAATTCAAATATTAAATTGCTAAAAATGAAACATTGCCTTTTTAAGAGAAATCTCCTCAGCTTTTCCTGCAGGCAAGTCAGAATGGAAATAATTTCTTTAAAAGTCATTTCCTAATAAGGGTACAACTGGCATGTTTACAATGTGCAAGCCTACATGGAACACAGAGCCAACATGCAGTGATATCACACTGGAATGGCATGAACTTAAATGGATGGAAATCAGGTTGGGATGACAAACCAAAAGGTCTTAGACACCAGTAAGAACAGATCATTTCACTCATGCCATTAGAGGGTCGCCAACCCTCCAGGGTATCTCTGAATCTCCAGGAATTGAAAATTAATTTCCTGGACTCTATTACAAGGAACCCAAAAGAAAAATTATTAATGCATTAAAACAAAACTATATGTCTCTCCCATTTTCATTTAAAAGTTTAATTAATAATTATTAGAATGTTAGAGACAAGAAGAAAGTTTATCTGATCCACAGAATATTTGAAGGCTAGATGTCACGTGATGAGACATCCAAACTTGTCAACATTTCATTTTTATTTTATTGAAATCAAATGCAACACAAGTATTATAACTCATTCTTTGCCGGGGAGATTATCTCCCTCTGTTGCCCATTCTCCTGTATTATTTTAGATATTCCTTAAGCACAAATTTCTCTTCTGACTGGGGACACATGTTTGGTTAATTCTGAGGAAATTTTAAAAGTTATTTTTGAGGAAGTAAACAAGAAGATTAATGAGGGCAGAGCAATAGATAATGTTTACTTGGACTGTAGTAAAGCCTTTGACAAGGTTCAGCATTAGTAAAATTAGATCACATGAAATTCAGGGTAAGCTTGCCAATTGGATACAAAATTGGCTTAACAGCCGGAGATAGAGAGCAATAGTGGAGAATAGTTTTTTGGACTGCAGACCTGTATCCAGTGGTGTTTCGCAGGAATTGGTGCTGTGTCCACTTTTGTTTGTCATTTATATAAATGATTTAGATGAGAATATGGAAAGCATGGTTAGTAAGCTTGTGGATGACACCAAGATTGATGGTATAGTGACAGTGAAGAAATGTATCTAAGATTTCAGAGAGAACATGATCAACTGGGTCAATGGGCTGAAGAGTGGTAGATGGAGTTTAATTTGAATAAATGCAAATTGTTACATTTTGGTAAAACAAACAAGGTCAGGACTTACATAATTAAAAGTACAGCCTTGGGCAGTGTTGTAGAACAGAGAGACCTAGTGGTTCAGGCACAGAATTCTTTGAAGTTTGCACCACATATAAATAGGGTGGTTAAGACGCTTATCATGCCTGCATCTATTGCTCAAGCCTTTGAGTATATAAGAGTTGGGACATTATGTTGAGATTGTACAAGACGCTGGTGAGGCCTCTGAAGGATACTGTGTCCAGTTCTGATCACCCTGTTATAGGAAGGAGATTATTAAGCTGGAGGGGGTTCAGAAAAGGTTTACCAGGACGTTGCCAGGATTGGAGGGCTTGAGTTATAAGGAGAAGCTAGGACATTTTTCCATTGGAGCATAGAACGTTGAGGAGTGACCTTACAGAGATTATAAAATCATGAGGGGTGTAGAGATGAATGACAGATGTCTTTTCCCTAGGGTGGGGGATTTCAAGACTTAGGGGCATATTTGTAAGGTGAGAGGAAAACGATTTTAAAAAGATAAGGGGGACAATGTTTTTTACACAGAGTGTGGTTCATGTGTGGAATGAATTTCCAGAGGATGTGGTAGATATGGGTACAGTTACAATGTTTTAAAGACATTTAGATATGAACATGAAAAAGAAATGTTTGAATGAATATGGGCCAAGCACGGGCACATGGGATTAGTTTAATTTGAGATTATGGTCAGCATGAATTGTTTGGACACAAAGGTCTACTTCGGTACAGTATGACTCTGAGTGTAGCAGCAGAGGAAAGGGTAGAGATACCTTGAGCGCAATCTCTGTTCTATCTGTGATTGATGTGCACTTGCATAAGCACAAAGTTTAGTTCAAACATGATGAAAGAGATGAATTCCAAAAGTGAGGTGAGGGTGACTGCCCTAAAACTAGAGTCAATGGAAAGCAGGGAGAACATTGTTGACTGGTTGAAATCATATCTAAAGCAAAGGAAGATTGTTATGGTTGTGGAGGTGAGTCATCTCAGTTATCTTTGCAGGAGTTTTCAAGGGAGAGTCCAAGGCTCAACCATCTTCAGTTACTTCATCAATGATATTCCTTTCATCATAAGTTCAGAGGTGGGGATGTTCACCAATGATTGCACAATGTTTAGCACCAGTCATGACTCCTCAGATACTAAAGCAATCCAAGTCCAAATGCAGCTAGACTTGGCCAATATTCAGGTGTGGGCTGATAAGTAGAAAGTAATACTTGTGTCACACAAGTTCCAAACAATGAATATGTCCAACAAGATGTAGTCTAAATATCACTCCTTGACATTCAAGGGCATTACCACTGCTGAAACCCCCATTATCCACATTCTGGGTGTTATCATTGACCAGAAACTGAACTGAACTAGCTGTATAAATACTGTTGCTACAAAAGCAGGTCAGACGTTAAGAATCCTGCAATTGGTAACTCACCTCCTGACTCCCCAAAGTCTGTCCATCATGTACAAGGTACAAGTGAGAAGACTTGCCACTTGTCTGCAACAACACTCAAGAAGCTCAAAACTATCCAGGACAATGCAGCCCACTTGAAATGCACCGCATCCACAAACATGCTCTCCATCCAGCACTGACACATGGTGGCAGCAAATGAGTACAATTTACAGGATGTACTGCAGAAATCAACCATGGCTTCTTAAATAGCACTTCCAAACCCACAACCATTACCATTTAGAATGACAAGGGCAGCAGATACATGAGAATACCACCACCTGCAAGTTCCCCTCCATGGTATGCACCGTCCTGACTTGGAAACATATCATCGTTCCTTTAATGTCACCGGGTCAAATTCCTGAAACTTTCTCCCGAACAGCATTGTGGGTCTACCTACACCAAATGGACTGCAGAATTTGGAAAGGTAACTCATCACTTACCTTCTCAAAGACAATTAAGGAAGGGCAATAAATGGTGGCCCAGCCAATCACACCCACTTCCCTCATGAATAAATTTCAAAGAAGTGCTTTGGTCAAAACCTGGGGTATTAGCTGATCATTCAGAGAGAATTAGGCAGTGTTTCAGATGTTGATCAGCTGTGTGTACCTGTCAGCTAATTTTGCCTCAGTATGTGAAACTATTATGTCTTGGCTTCATGTTAGAGATAGAAAGCATCTGTTGCTCAATATGAAATGATAGCAATTTGCCTGTTTTTTTTTCTCCATACAGGTCTGTGTGGTTGTTCTGCTAAACTGAGTTGATCTAACTACTGGTGCAGGTGTGACAAGGATAACAAAGTCTCCTCCTGTATTTTCTTGGGTAAAGAGTAATCAGCTTGTGTAAGTCACAGAAAAATCAACAGCAAAAGGTTTCTCATCACAGTGATTCCAAGCAGCAATTCGGAGCAATTGTACACAGTCTGAACTCTATACAAAGGTTCTTTGTGGCATTCCCATGATTGGAAAGAACAAAAATAACAGGAGAGGAAGCAAGTCATTATCTCAAAAGCACGAGGAGAAAAAAAATCCACTCGTCATAAGATTTTGGCAAAGAGGTCCGACAAGGGCGCAGAACAATTTGTAGCAGTCACTGAGAGAGAAATACTCATAAATTACTGATAAAATAATCAGTTATCAGCTCAATAAGTCAGTAAGGATTTTGAACAGAATGAAATCGAAAAGATTTTTGAGCTTAATTTAAAATTTCTACATACTAGTATTTACAAGGAATGATTTATCAAAAAAATCCCTCAAACTTATGCATTGAGCTTGGTCAGGAATTATGAGGCTTGGATCCAACTCAATGCATCTTTTCGTGTGTGTAAACTTTATAGCAGGGTGAATGGCAGGAAGAACCATGCCTTTCCGGCAAATTTAACTATACCCAGCAGCAGCCTGCAACTGATGCTACTAGTGTCAAATCAGATGAATATTTGAAAAACAATGGGTGCTTATTTTTGAAGTTATTATTTATATTTGGCTTTACTTATGCCTTATATATTGAATATTTATATCAGTTCCTCGGTTCCAAATTCCCAATGCCCTGATCCTATTCTGAGTTACATTCTTTTACATTTTGCAACAGTGTACAATAAAACTGATCAAACTGGTAAATCAATATGACATTTGTATTTTTCACATCAGTTTTCTTTGTACCTCTACTAACTGAACCTCTACAGTGACCAATTTTAGGATAATAAAAGCAACTTACTGCAGATAATGAAAATCTGAAACACACAGAGAGAATGCTGGAGAAATTCTGGCATCTATTCTTCTCAGAGTCCTGAAAACGTCATACCAGACTCAAAACACCAATTCTGTTTCTCTCTCCATAGATGTTCTGCGCTGTATTGTTCTATGTTCTATAAGGTTCCACATAAAAGACTCATCCATAAGATAAGAATGCATGGAGTTGTGAGGAATGTACTAGTATGGATAGAGGGTTGGATAACCAATAGAAAGCAGGGGATTGGGATAAATGGGTGTTTCTCTGGTTGGAGATAAGTGGTGAGCGGAGTGCCGCAGAGGTCAGTGTTTGGCCCGCCCGCAACTGTTCATGATATACATTAACGATTTGGGAGAGGAGACCGAGTGTAACATATCCAAGTTTGCTGATAACATTAAATCGAGTGGGAAGGCAAACTGCAGAGGATGTGGAGGGTCTGCAGGGAGATTTAGATTAAATGAGTAAACAAAGGTCTGTTGAACCGAGTACAATGTTAGTAAATATAAGGTTATCCACTTTGGAAGGAAAAATAGTAGATCAGAGTATTATTTCAATTGTGAGAGATTGCAGCATGTGGTTGTGCAGGGGCACTTCGGAATGCTCGTACATGAGTCGCTAAAAGTTGACTTGCCGGTGCAACAGGTAATCAGGAAGGCAAATGGAATATTGGCTTTCATTGCTAGAGGGTTTGATTTAAGAGCAGGGAGGTTCTGATGCAATTGTACAATGTGTTGGTGAGGCCGAACCTGGAACATCGTGTGCAGTTCTGATCTCCTTACTTGAGGAAAGATATTACAGGCTTTGGAGGCAATGCAGAGGAGGTTCACCAGAATGATTCTGGAAGTGAGTGGGTTACCCTATGAGGAGAGGTGTGCCACCTGGGACTGTACTCGCTAGAATTTGGAACAATGAGATGGGATCTTACAGAAACATGTAAAATTATGAAAGGGATAGATAAGATAGAGGCAATCAAATTGTTTCCATCGGTGGATGAACTAGGACTAGGGGACATGGCCTCAAGATTAGGGGGAGTAGATTTAGGTCAGAGATGAGGAGGAACTGCTTTTCCCAGAGAATAGTGAATCTCTGGAATTTTCTGCCCGAAAATGTAGAGGCAGCTTCATTAAATATATTCAAGACCCAGTTGGATGGGTTTTGCATGGCAGGGGAATTAAGGGTTAGGAGGAGGAGTTGAGATGCAATGATCTTAATGAATGGTGGAGCAGGCTCAACGTGACAAATGGCCTACTCCTGCTTCTATTGCTATGAAAACCTTCTGGCTTCCACACTTCTTATTTTTTATTTCAAGCCCAATTGCACACTACCTCTGATGCGGCAAGCCAGGAACTGTCCATGAAACTGAAGACAGAAGAAATCCAAGTTCAATTATCTCCTGCACTTTGCAAAGATGATTAACATCAGCTATTCTCTGCTATATTCAAAGGGCCATTATTCACCATAACTCTGCCATTGAACATGCATCTCACCAAGGGTGATGCATTACAACCCTCAGTATTATATGCATTATATCCATACAAAGGATTATGCAATGACGACGAACTATTCTTGCGTCCACTTATTTCATACTCAATTCCTCCCTTTGTTTCATTGCAGGAAAAACTGAGCCAGAATCCCTCAGCTCTACTTCCACCTCCTGAGGAGGAAACCAGAGAAGCCTCAGAAAATGCATTTAGCAAGGTGCACCTGTATCCTCCACCAGCAAGGTGACTTTCATCTCAGAGGTTCGCTATCCAACTTAGCCTCAAGGGCATATTCCAGTAAGCCTGTCACTGACAATTTTCTGCGGCTACTCAAGGAGGATATGTTTGAGGTATCTGGCACCCTAAGAACTGTTGGAGACCAAGCATCTGTTTAGACCCAGGCTGAAGACATCCTCTATTCCTGACTGTGAATGACTTGGTCAGTCTGCAGAGACATGCACAGGAATATTGGGCAGGTGTGTAGGATCTACTCGTTGAGCTGGAACGAAGGATGGAAGAGTCCTGCAAAGTTCTCAGCGCTGTGCTGGCTCCACCGTGCGAGCTCCTGACTCCTCTCAGTGAAAGGTTGCTGTTGCATAGAGACCCAGGACCAGTTGAGCACTCAGTAACTGCTGAAAATGTATTTGTGTGGGGAATACATAATTATACTCAAGGAATATTTTGGAAACACTGAAAAATTTTGGACTACTTGGATATTTATAGATTTAGAGGGGTTGTACCATATGACTTCCTAGAAATGAATCAGCAGTTCAATGTGTATTCTAAGACATCTACTGCTTTTCTCGAAATCAAGTGACTTTGGAGGAGCCCTGGCTGACATAAGATCAGGAGTGTCAGACATCCTGTTCATTCCAAAAGTGGGCTCTGAGGGAGCTGGATCAATGTTAAGGTTTCTCTTCATGTAAATAAAGGGTGAATTGGTGACAGGATACTGGCCTATGTGGAGTTGTTTCAGAGGCGAGAGAAAAGCACACTCCTGAAGAAATTCATTTGAAGTAATCAGCTTTGAGTTGCGGTAAGCATGTATGGCATCATGCCATTATTTAGGAAGCTTGACTTGTTTGATTCTGCTGTCAATGACTGGGCCCAGTAAGTCAAAAGAATGACATTGGGGCAGATGAACAGCAACGAGTAACTCTTTTTACAGGTTGTGGACCCATAGGTTTTTTGGTTATTAGGAGCCTAACGTTCCCTGAGGCACCAGTTACTAAAAACTTTCAAGAGTTGATGGATTTAGTTCAGAAATACTATGACCCTTAGCCTCCTCTAATTTGGAGATGCTATAAGTTTTTCACGATGTTTTGAGAACCAGGAGAATCCATATTGAGATTTTTGACTAGGTTGAGATGACTGGCAGAGGTATGTGACTTTGGTTTAACCCTTAATGAGTTGCTGAGAGACCGTTTGGTATGTGGGATTACTGATGTAACCATGCAAGAACATCTACTAGCTGAAGCCCAACTGGATTTCAAACAGGCACTACAACTAGCTTTGTCATTGGAAAATGCGGCAGTGGAGAATATAAGTTGCAGGATATTCCGATGGAAGTAGTCGAAAGTGAGGACTGCAGATGCTGGAGATTAGAGTCAAGATTAGAATGGTGCTGGAAAAGCATAGCAGGTCAGGCAGCATCTGAGGAGCAGAAAAATCAATGTTTTGGGCAGGAGTCCTTCATCAGGAATGAGACTGGAAGCCTCGGGGGTGGGGATTAGTACAGCACTATACCATCCATCATCCAATGTCTGGCAGAAAGAACAGTCTAAATTTTGAGGCAGGCTTAAAGAAACAGCCTATATCTTCACTAGATACTAAAGTGTCCTTATTGGACCAACCCTCATGCAACTACAGAGTTAGCTCCAGCACAGTTGCTAATGGGAAGAAGTCTCCACACCAGGTTAAATCTGATTTTCTCAGACCTGGGGTGGAGGGGAAACAGCATCAGGAACACCAATACCAGACATAAAGTGAAAGAAAAAGTTTATTTCAGGGGACAAAGTTTGGTGTAGGGACCTGCATGGTTAAGAGGCATGGTAGACATAAGGTCAGGTCCAGTGATGTATAAAGTTCAGGTAGGTGTGGCGGTCCTCACCAAGCATGTGGATCATATGAAGTTAAAAATCACACAACACGACGTTATAGTCCAACAGGTTTATTTGGAAGCACTTGCTTTTGGAGCAATGCTCTTTCGTCAGATGGTTATGAAAACTGCAAACTCACAAAGAGTGCTGGAGCAAAATGTGCCCAGCTTCTTGACAACCTTTCCGTCTGTTCTGGGATTTGTGGATTCTCCATCTCCCTCAAGCGTTGAAGATACCTTGGAATCTGACTTGGGCATAACTGATGTCAACACCTATGCTGCCTGAACAAGAGAATGAATTTCTTTTGAGACACTCCGGGTGTAAGCTATTGTGTGTTACTTGCTGCCCATGTCAGAGGCTGAGTTGGAGGAACCTGACCTGGTGCTAAAACGCCAAAGGAGGAGCTACAACAAAATGAACTGACCGATGTCCTTGGACTCAGAAGGGGAGGGATGTAATGATTGTAACGTTGTCAGCCAGATGGATCCCATAGAGTATGAGTTGCCTGACTGAGGCTGTTAATCTGGTCTAATCAGGGAGCCTGGGCTGACAGATAAGAACAGGAGTGTCAGAAATTCTGTTCACTCTGAGAGCTGGCTCTGACGGAGCTGGATAGGGTGAATAGCCAAGGTCTTTCTCCCAGTGTGGGCAAGTCTAAACCTGGAGGTTATAGATTTATAAAGTCATAGAGATATACAGCATGGAAACAGATCCTTTGGACCAACCCATTCATGCCGACCAGATATCCCAACCCAATCTAGTCCCACCTGCCAGCACCCGGCCCATATCCCTCCAAACCCTTCCTATTCATATACCCACCCAAATGCCTCTTAAACGTTGCAATTGTACCAGCCTCCACCACTTCCTCTGGCAGCTCATTCCATACACGTACTACCCTCTGCTTGAAAATGTTGCCCCTTAGGCCCCTTTTATATCTTTCCCCTCTCACCCTAAACCTATGTCCTCTAGTTCTGGACTCCCCCCACCCCAGGGAAAATACTTTGTTTATTTATCCAATCCATGCACCTCATAATTTTGTTAGCCCTATAAGGTCACCGCTCACCCTCCGACGCTCCAGGGAAAACAGCCCCAGCCTATTCAGCCTCTCTCCATAGCTCAAATCCTCCAACCCTGGCAACATCCTTGAAAATCTTTTCTAAACCCTTTCAAGTTTCACAACATCTTACCGATAGGAAGGAGACCAGAACTGCATGCAATATTCCAACAGTGGCCTAACCAATGTCCTGTACAGCCACAACATGACCTCCCAACTCCTGTACTCAATACTCCTGGCCAATAACAGAAAGCATACCAAACACCTTCTTCACTATCCTATCTACCTGCGACTCCACTTTCAAGGAGCTATGAACCTGCATTCCAAGGTCTCTTTGTTCAGCAACACTCCCTAGGACCTTACCATTAAGTGTATAAGTCCTTCTAAGATTTGCTTACTCAAAATGCTGCACCTCGCATTTATCTGAATCAAACTCCATCTTCCACTTCTTGGCCCATTGGCCCAACTGATCAAGATCCTGAGGTAATCTGAGGTAACCCTCTTCGCTGTCCACTACACCTCCAATTTTGGTGTCATCTGCAAACTTACTAACTGTACCTCTTATGCTCACATCCAAATCATTTATGTAAATGACAAAAAGTAGTAGACCCAGCACCGATCCTTGTGGCACTCCACTGGTCACAGGCCTCCAGTCTGAAAAACAACCCTCCACCATCACCACCCTCTGTCTTCTACCTTTAAGCCAGTTCTGTATCCAAATGGCTAGTTCTCCCTTTATTCCGTGAGATCTAACCTTGCTAACCAGTCTCCCATGGGGAACCTTGTCAAACGCTTTACTGAAGTCTGTATATATCACATCTACCGCTCTGCCCTCATCAATCCTCTTTGTTACTTTTTCCAAAATCTCAATCAAGTTTGTGAGACATTATTTCCCACGCACAAAGCCGTGTTGACTATCCCTAATCAGTCCTTGCGTTTCCAAATACCTGTACATCCTGTCCCTCAGAATTCCCTCCAACAACTTGCCTACTACTGACGTCAGGCTCACTGATCTATAGTTCCCTGGCTTGTCCTTACCACTCTTCTAAGGGAAGAGGAAAAAGATTTTAAAAAGACCTGAGGGGTAGCTTTTTCATATAGCGGGGGGTGCATGTATGGAACAAGAGGAAATGGTGGGAACAGTACAATTACAACATTTACAAGGCATCTGGATTGCATATGAATAGGAAGGGTTCAGAGGGATTTGGGCCAAATTCTGGTAAATGGTATTAGGGATTGGGATGTCTGGTCCGTATCGATGGGTTGGACCAAAGGATCTATTTCCATGCTGTATGACTCTGTGTCTGGATACTGCTGCTCTTTACATAATTTCCTGCACCCATCATTCAATTCTGAAGAAGGGTCGCTGAACCTGAAATGCTTTTTCTGCACAGATGCTGCAGACCTACTGATTTTCTCCAGCTGTTTCTGTTTTTATTTCAGATCTCCAGCATCAACAGATCTTTGTCTTTAGATCTCTAGATTTGATTTCTAGATTTGATTGTGATTATAGAATGGGGACATAAGATTATAAACTACAGTTGAATGTAATTACACTGCTGCTCAGGGTACACATTTTATTAATATCTGTAAAGTAATGCTTAAATTACACTGATTTTGTTTTTATTAGAGCCATAGAGATGTACAGCACAGAAACAGTCCCTTCGGTCCAACTTGTCCATGCCAACCAGATATCTCAACCCAATCTAGTCCCTCCTGTCAGCACCTGGCCCATATTCCTCCAAACCCTTCCTGTTTATATACCCATCCAGATGCCTTTTTAAGATTGTAATTATACCAACCTCCACCACTTCCTCTGGTAGCTCATTGTATACATGCAACACCTTCTACATGAAAAAGTTGCCCCTTAGGTCCCTTTTATATCTTTCCCCTCTCACCCTAAACCTATGTCTTCTAGTTATGGACTCCCCCATCCCAGGAAAAGACTTTGTCTATTTATCCTATCTACGCCCCTCATGATTTTCTAACAGCCTCTCCCTGTAGCTCAAATCCTCCAACCCTGGCAACATCCTTGTAAATCTTTTCTGAACCCTTTCAAGTTTCACAACATCTTTCCAATAGGAAAGAGACCAGAATTGCATGCAATATTCCAACAGTGGCCTAACCAATGTCTGTACAGCCGCAACATGACCTCCCAACTCCTGTACTCAATACTCTGACCAATAAAGGAAAGCATACCAAACACCTTCTTCACTATCCTATCTACCTGCAACTCCACTTTCAAGGAGCTATGAACCTGCACTCCAAGGTCTCTTTGTTCAGCAACACTCCCTAGGACCTTACCATTAAGTGTATAAGTCCTGCAAAGATTTTGTTAAAGTCTTGGCTATTGGTTTTCTCAAGGGGGTCATCTGGAATTTTTTTTGTTATTGGTTTAGTGTCAGGGGGATCATTCTGTGGAAAAATTAATCATGATCTTGGAGGGGCCAAACACGGTTTTCATATTCTAAACTATATTCTGGTGACAATAATAAAGTGAAGGATCGAAACGCGTACTCTTTAAAAATAATTTACCTCAAAAAGCGTGTTTGATAAAGGTAATGCAGCCCTCTTCGTTGACAGAGGTTTCGATCGAATGTTTGGTGCTCCTCCAGGCCCCTCTCGGTGGATGTGTCTATGATCGGCTGCTTTGGGCTGGCTGTTTATTTTTGAATTGTGTTTGACGGTTGGGCGCGAGGCTGGGCCCTGGAGCCGCACCGCCATCCAGCCAGGCCGCCCGCCCGTATCTGCAATGGCTGACATTCTCATTTTCCTCATTCGCGGCCTGGGCCGGGCCCTGGACCTGCTCTGCTTCCTGCTGGACGTTAATTTCTGGCTGGTCTCCTCTGTGGTCGCTGCTGTCTCAGGTACCATGCATTTGCTGCTGTGTCTGCCCGGTGCCGTGGCGTGTTTGCTCGCCCTGTGCTGCAACCTGCTGGGGCTGCTGGTACTGGGGGCGGCGGAGTTATCTTATTGCACCCTGCACTTCGTTCTCAACCTGGTGTGCAGTTTGCTGAGCGTGCTGTTCAGCCTGGCAGAAAGTCTGAAGCTGGTGGGCAACCTGCTTTCTTACCTGAGCCTGAGGGGACGGGAGATGCTGCAAAGGGGATTCGCCAACGCTTTCAGCTCTGGTCACCTCTTTCTCAAGCAGGTGTGGGATGCTGTGGGGATCCTGGTTAGCCTGTCTGCATATTTTGTCAATACCTTCATCAACTTGTTCCTCATTGGAACCCAGAACCTCCTTTCTCTTGTCACAATGCTGTGGGACCCCTTGGTAAGAGTATCGGATGTCTTTGCTTCAATTCTCACCTATTTGTCAAGCAGTGTCCTTGGCAATGTGATCCTGCTGTGGACACCGTGCCAGTTTGTCATTGAAGTCCTGATGTCCCTCACCAAACTGTTGGTTGACATTTTTCTCCTGAATCTGTATGGGTTGGCAATCACTTTTGTTGTCATCTCCATCATCACAATATATGTAAATCCAGAGTTAATATTGAGGATTACTAATCAGATGACTCTATACTTGAGCATTGCACCAAATCTTCAGTGGATCAGGAGAAATATTGCACATATCTGTGGGTTAGTAGTGGCTACTGTGCAGCTGATGGTCAACTCTGAGATGTGGCAGCAAATATACAGTCAACAACTACATGGGTTGAACCCTGATTATATCAGTAACTGGCCTCTTGACCAAAGAAGGCAGCACCAGACTGATCGTAATGACAACTTGGAGGATCGAACATTCACGGACCAACAACTAACTATCCAGTTAGAACAGCAAATAGATCCCAACCCAGCCCAAGGAAATGGTAACCCTCTAAGGGAGCAACAGTTAACCATGGCTGAGACATCTGTATGTGGACCAGAAGCTGGCAATGAATCTTTGTCTTCGGTAGCAAAACCAGCAGGTGGCAAAGACAATAATAGCAATGTTCCTGTGGAAAACAATCTTTGGATGCTTTTGAAGGAGCAAGAAGAACGGAAAAAATGTGTTATTTGTCAGGATCAAGCAAAATCTGTGTTGTTGCTCCCATGCCGACACTTGTGCCTCTGTCAAGGTTGCACAGCTATTCTCTTGGAGCAGCCCGTCTACCAACGCAACTGCCCACTTTGCCGCCAGATGATCCTACAAACATTGGATGTGTATTTCTGATTGGCCGTTTGAATAAGCTTTAATAGAAAGGGTTTGATTTGTTAGTGTCTTTAATTGACCAATCATTGAAATGTTAACTGAACACATTTTCAAATTGTTGTGCAAATCTTTAGCCATGGGCTTTAGAATTCAAATATGATTCCCTTTCTTTTTAACCATGACCAGTACAAGCACTGCTGTATACGAATATTACCTTAAGAGTGTATGTATGTATTACTGGGAATTGGAAATCTCGGTTCCAGCACTTTATTCGGTAACCTGTCCAAGTGATAACTGAAAACACAATTGATTTTTCTCATGTTCAGTTGTGTGCTTCAGCATCTGCCATCTTGGTCACTGGTTTCTAGAGATGACAGTGAGAAACTGAAACCACGAATTTCTGACTGCTCAGTGACCAGCATTGTCTGGTCAACAAATGCAAGGGTTGGGGGTGGTGGTGGGGGAAACGCCGCAAAATAATCAGCTTTGAGAGGCTGGTGCTATCGATTCAATGATTGTTTAATATTTTAGTACAGTGAGCTGTACAGGGTCAGGGCCCAATGATCATATATTTCTGGATTGTCTTTACAATTTATCTGAAATGTAATTTTCCTTCTTTAAGACAAATTGTAAATTATTTTTACATGAATGGCCCTTGGATTATCTATCTGATATTTTGGGAACATTCTCTAAATTTTTGTTTATAGAATGCTGATGCACCATCTGAAACACAGTATACATTGTGAGCAACGAGGTACAGTAACAAAGTTTGACGTTAACTAGTTTGTTTAAAAAAGCAGCTGAACAGTGTCTCCAATTAAGGTGTGACACCACATGAAAATCTATCTACATTTAAGTTTTTTTTTCATGTTTTTAGTTTTATTCCTTTAAATAATTACAGTAATTCTTGACCAAATCTGAATTGCAGATTACAAAGGTCAAAGAGAGTTTTACTTCTTTTTTGGGCTTTTTATTAGTAATGCTACACACCAAAGAATAGTGGCACTGTTCAATGGATGTCTCCAGACATTTGAGGCATTTGGAACTAAAGATTACTTTAAGAAATAAAGCTTTGAGGACCATTTCTCTGTCGACTGGAGTTGGAGTAGTGGATGGGTTAGTTCTTGGGTCCTGTGCAGACTAACTGATAAATGCACTGCTTAAATTAAACTCATTCATTTCTCTCATACCAAATGTTTGTCAGTACAGATCCTGTCTGAATATTGCATGCTTTCTGCTGCACAGATTTGAATTTGCTGAGATGCTGAACTTAAGACTCCTACTACAACAAATATTTTTATAGTAACACAACCTGAAATAAATGTTTGTCTTTTAAATTTATTGAGGTGAAGATGTTGTATCACAAGAATATTACCTTACTTTACTCTATCTACAACAGCTGATTGTATGCCAAGCATATCGTAGTCAACATTATGCTAACAATATTTGGAAGTGTGTATATGATGATGGTGACTGCAGTGTTCTTCAGATTGCTTTCCTTGAGCTTGGTACTTACCTGTAATGGAAGTCTTTTGTGAGACATTATAGATGTGAGAGTTGCACACCTCTGATTTTGGAATTTGTAGTTCTCAGTATAAAGTTTGTAGATCAAGACAATGATGAGCGAAATGAAGAAACAAACATAGATCTAAAAAGCTTGAATATATTCTGACCCATTGGCCTAGATTTTAAACTACACCTGCCCTACCTCAGATAAGTACAAAGGTGTTGAGCAAAGTGTTAGAATCAAAAAATGCATCCTTCCTGGTTGCCATAATAATGACAGAGATGCAGACCCTAATTGAGACTCCTGCTGAAAACATGATTTCGCCTGCGCAAGGAATTAATTTTAACAGATCTTACATGGGTGAGTATGATACTCTGTTGCCCGATATCAGAAACATGAACTGACAGGTCACGTGAGGATTAGTAAGTTTAAATGCCCCCTTTTTTGTCTTTACTATACCTCTTAGCACAAAAGGAAATCAGTGTTCCCTTCAGATCTTGCAAGTTCTTGGTTTTCCTCAGCATTCCACTAGTTTTGGGGGATATTGATCATCAGAATTCTCCTCGGAGACTTCCAATATGTTTCAACAAAATCCCGTCCTGCCATTGATGATCTAATTTCCATGAGCTCCTGCCTGCAGCCAAATTTCTGCTTCCACCCAATGATCAAGTGGTGTATCTGGTCAGGAATCCAGCATATTTAAGTAATCATGTCTTCCACAACCTCAAATTTGTTTGGATGCAATGCCCTTCTGCTCAGTCAGTCCCTTCTTGAAACCCTTCTTGTATTATTAAATCCATAATCTACAAATGGTTACTGTGAGGATTAAATCAGTTTTAGTTTCCATTACTGTCTTTACCATCCCAGACAAGCAAATTTCTATAAAGAATTAGCACAGTACAGCCCTTCGGCCCTCGATGTTGTGCCACCCTGTCATACTAATCTGAAGCCCATCCCACCTACACTATTCCATGTACGCCCATATGCCTGTCCAATGATGACTTAAATGCACTTAAACTTGGCGAATCTACTACCAATGCAGGCAAAGCATTCCATACCCTTACTACTCTCTGAGTAAAGAAACTACCTATGACATCTGTCTAATACCTATCTCCTAATTACTATTTTCTGACCCATGACTTCCACTAATAACCAAGTAGATAAAAGACTGCACTAAAAAATGCAGTTTCGAGGTTTAATTGTGATTACAATTAATCTTAATGTTAAGCTCAGGAGAATGAGTTAAAATTTCCACTTTCAATCGTTCATCATTCACAATGGAAGATGTCTTTATGTGGACATCAGTTGATAAGTGAATTTGTGCGAGCTTCAAATTCTTTCTATGCACCATCTTCCCACTATGGAATAACTGACAGCCGAAGCACTTCATCTTTATGGACTGAGTTCTTTTGCTTATAATGACACATAGGAATAGAGTTAAAAATCACAACACCAGGTTATAGTCCAACAGGTTTATTTGGAAGCACTAGCTTTCAGAGCGCTGCTCCTTCTTCAGGTAGCTGTGGAAGAGGATCATAAGAGACATAATTTATAGCAAAAGATTACAGTGTCATGCAGTTGAAATGATATATTGAACAAACCTAGATTGCTGTTAAGTCTTTCATCTTTTAGAATGGGTTGCAGGTCTCAGTTTATTCATATGTAAATCCCAGAACTTTCTCGAGATAATGTGACTTAAAAGAATTTCTGGGATTTACATATTAATGGTCTGGCAGCATGTGTGGAGAGAAATCAGAGTTAATGTTTTAGGTCAGCTGACCCTATTCAGAACTGTTGGTAGCTAGGACAAAGTTTTGTTTTATACAGGAGATGCAATGGGGTTAGGGGATAAGGAGTAAACAATAGGTGGAGATAGAGCCCGAAGAGAGAGAATAGTTGGACAGTCAAAGGAGTGGGTACCGGTCAGGCCTGGAGAATGAATGCCTGCTCATGGGGACTGTTAGTGGCTCACAATAATTAGTGTGTAATTGCAAACCATGTGATAAAGCTTGCTGTTTTGGGGGGAGGTGGGTAGCGGGAGGGGAGTGGTGATAATGTTGGGGTAAGAATATGGAAGAAGATGCCTTAAGCCATAAAAATATTGAAATTGATATTGAATCCAATAGAGTTCCCAAACAGAAAATGAGTTGCTGTTTTTCCAGCTTGTGCTGAGCTTTGCTGGAGCACTGCAGCAAGCCTGACTGCCAAGCAACAGGGTACACAAATGTGTTAAAGTGGCAGGCAACTGGAAGCTCTTTTTTGCTGATAGAATGTAGCTGTACTGCAAAGTATACCCAGATTATGCTTTGTTTGCTGATTGTTTCCCGTGGTGACATGGCTGAGTGGTTAGCACTGCTGCCTCACAACGCCAGTGAACCGGGTTCGATTCCAGCCTCAGGTGACTGTCTGTATGGAGTTTGCACAAGCTCCTGTTTCTGTGTGGGTTTCCTCCCATAGTCCAAAGATATCCAGGTTAGATGGATTGGCAATGCTAAATTGCCAATAATGTCCAGGGATGTGTAGGCCAGGTGAATTAGCCATGGGAAATGGAAGGTTATTAAGTGGGGGGGAGGGGGTGGTGTGGTTTCTGAGTGGGATGCTCTTTGGATGATTAGTGTGGACCTGATAGGCCAAATGGCCTGTTTCCACACAGTAGGGATTCTGTTATCTATATAGAGGAAACCACATTGTGAGCAGTGAATGCAGAAGACTGGATTAAGTGAAGTGCTTGTAAAGTGCTGCTTCACCTAGAAGGTATGCTTGGGCCCTTGGAGACTGAGGAGGGAAGAACTAAGCTGGTAGGTGTTAAAACTTAGCAGTTGCAAGGAAAGATGGGAGGTGGGACTGTAGGAGGTTTTGGGAGTGAAGGAGGAGTGAACCAGAGTGCCCCAGAGGGAATGATCCTTGTGGAAGGCTGACAAGGGAGTGGAGGGGAATTTGTGTCTGGTGGTGGAATCCTGTTAGAGGCGGCAGAAATGATCCTTTGGATGTGGATGGTTGGTGAGGACAAAGGAGATCCTATTGTGGGAGGACAGAGGGAGTGAGCGGTGAAATGCAGGAGATGAGTTGAACCCGACTGAGGACACTGTCCACTTCGGTGCTGGGGAGTCCTCGGTTGAGGAAGAAGGTGGACATTTTGCAGACCTCTTTATTGAAGTTGGTATAATTAGAACAGATTCGGTGTGGACAGAGAAACTGAGAGTCTTTACAGGAAGCAGTATGTGAAGATGTGCATTCTAGGTAACTGTGGGAGTCAGTGCGTTTGTAGTGGATATTGATGGTCAGCCTATCCCCGGAAATAAAAACACAGATGTCAAGGAGGGGAAGGGAGGAGTCGGAGAGAGACCAGGTGAAGGTGAGAGCGGAGTGGAAATTGGAAGCAAAATTGATAAACTTCCAATTTTAGATGAGGGAGGGTTGCAGAACCAGCGATATTGATATACTAGTGAAAAAGTTGTGAGTGGAGGCCAGAATAGGACTGGAACAAGGAATGTTCCACGTACCCCATAAAGAGACAGCCATAACTGGGGCCCATGCAGGTACCCACGGCTATCCCTTTGATCTGAGGAAAGTGAGAGGACTTAAAAGAGAAGTTGTTCAGTGTGAGGATGAGCTGGATGGGGTGATTCAGGCCTTTTTTCTAGGAAGAAGGAAAGAACCCTGAGATCATCCTGATGGGGCACAGATGTATAAAGGGATTGCTCATCCCTTGGTCAAGAAGAGGTCGCTGGAGGGAGCCCACAAATTGGAAATTCTGAAACTGAAGCAAAGCACAGGAAGTGACTGGACAAGGAGAGAAAAAAAACGAGTTGAGATAGGAAGAGAAGAGTTCTGTGGGCCACCCACCAGAAGGAACAATGTGTCTGGGCAGGCCTGTTTGTGGATTTTGGGAAGGAGGTAGAAGTGAGCTATGTGGAGTTGAGAGACTATGAGCTTGGAGGCAGTGGGGTGTGGTGAGATTACCAGATGAAGTGAGGTTAGTGACTGTTGTGGACAAGGTAGCTTGATGTTCCATTGTGTGTTCAGGGTCCAGGCGGAAATAAGAGGAAGTATCTGAGAGCTAGTGCTCAGCCTCTGCAATGTAGAGGTCAGTCCCTCAGACTACAACAGCACCACTCTTATCAGCAAGCTTAATGACAAAATCAGGGTTGTATCTGAAAGCAAAGAGTGTCGTCACTTCATGGGGAGATAGATTGGAATGGATGAGGGGGGCACAGAAATTGAGGTGACCAATGTCAATTCACAGTTCTCGATGAACAGGTTGAGCGCGGGTAAACAGCCAGAGGGAAGGGTTCAGATGGGGGGAGAGTATTGGAGGTGGGCGAAGAACTCTGTGGGATGGGGAGAAGACTCTTGTCCAAAGAAATGGGCATAGACGCAAAGGCAATGAAAGAAGAGGTCAATGTAATGTCAGCCAGAATTCAGAGACTGAAAACAGAAAAATCCTGGAGATCACAGCAGGTCAGGCAGTATCCATAGAAAGAGAGCAAGCGAATTTTTCACATCTTTATGACTCTTCATCGGAGTGGACAAGAAGTGTGATGGGGACAGCATTTATGGGTGGGTGGGTGGGGCGGAGGATTTGTGAGAAAGGCTGTTCTCAGTTCAGATTAAGTGGAATCTGAAAGTGGCAGGACAGTGGTGTGTCTAACTGACAGACTGGAAAGAGCAGATAGTCCCACTGGAGTGGGGAGAGGGCAGAGAGGACATAGTGACAGAGAATACAATCAGTAACACTAAAAGAAAGGGAAGGAATGGCAGTGGGTTCACAATCTGAAGGTGCTGAACTCGATATTCAGATTACGCTGTGATTCATTGGAGCATTGCAGCATGCTGAGGATGGACAAGTGGGCATGTGAGCAGGATGCTGTGTTAAAATGAAAAGAGAAAATGCTGGAAAATCTCAGCAGGTCTGGCAGCATCTGTAAGGAGAGAAAGGAGCTGACTTTTTGAGTCTAACTGACGCTTTGTCAAAGCTTTGACAAAGGGTCAGTTAGACGCGAAACGTCAGCTCTTTTCTCTCCTTACAGATGCTGCCAGACCTGCTGAGATTTTCTCTTTTGGTTTCAGATTCCAGCATCTACAGTAATTTGCTTTTATGCTGTGTTAAAATGACCGGCTACGGGAATGTTGGAGTCTTGCTTGCGCATGGACAGGAGGTGTTCCGCAAAGCAGTCATACAGTCTGCGTTTGGTTTCTCCAATGTCGAAGAGGTTGCTACATATTTGGTGCAGCAAATGCAGTAGACCAGATTGGAGGAGGCACAGATGGAATGCTGTTTCACCTGGAAGGACTACTTAGGCCCTTGGATAGTGAGCAGGGAGGAGGTGAAGGGTCAAGTGTTGCACCTTCTGCAGTTACATGGGAAGGTGTCATGGGAAGGGAGGGAGGTGTTGATGGTTGAGGAATGGACTAGGATGTCCTGGAGGGAGCGGTCCACAAAATGTAGATAGGGGAAGTGATGGGAAGATGTGTTTGGTGGTGGTGTTCTGCTGGAGTTGTCTGAAATGGCAGAGAATAATTATTTGAATGCGGAAACTGATGGGATGAAAAGTGAAGACAAGGGGGACCCGATCACGCTGTTGTGAGTGATCAGAAGGGACAAGGATGGGGTATGGGTGCCCTGTCAATCACAGTGCGTGGGAAACCATAAAGTTAAAAATCACACAACACCAGGTTATAGTCTAACAGGTTTAATTGGAAGCACATTAGCTTTCGGAGCGATGCTCCTTCATCAGGTGATTGTGGAGGGCGCGATCGTAACACAGAATTTATAGCAAAAATTTGCAGTGTGATGTAACTGAAATTATACATTGAAGAATTGATTGTCTGTTAAGCCTTTCATCTGTTAGAATACAGTGATAGTTTCACTTCTTTCATGTATAAATCACAAAACCCTTTTTTTTAAAGTTGCATTCTCTGTTAACAATGTTTAGCTGTTAACAATGGTGATAGCTAGACAATATGTTGAACGTGTTGGCCCCCTGTGTTCTCTGTCTATACCATGATGTTTAGATTGATTCTAATCTAAAAAGTGAAATAACAGAGTTATTTCTATAACAAGCTATCAAAACAAGA
>NC_057745.1:38034446-38050510 GCF_004010195.1 Chiloscyllium plagiosum
GATGAGTTGAACATTGTACCCCGTTCTTGTGAGGGCATCCTTGAGTACTTCCAGGTGTCCGTCACGTCCCTCCTTATCTGAGCAGATCTGGTGTATGCGTAGGGCTTGTCCATAGGGAATGGCTGTTTTAATGTGTTTTGGGTGGAAGCTGGAGCAGTGTAGCATTGTGAGGTTGTCTGTGGGTTTGCGGTAGAGTGTGGTGCTGAGGTGTCCGTTCTTGATGGAGACGCACATGTCCAAGAATGAGACAGACAGTCGAGAGTAGTCCATGGTGAGTTTGATGGTGGGATGAAAATTGTTGATGTCACTGTGTAGTTTTATCAGTGACTCCTCGCCATGGGTCCAGAGGAAGAAAATGTCATCAATGTACCTGGTGTACAATGTTGGTTGGAGATCCTGCATAGAGAAGAAATCTTGTCTGAACCTGTGCATAAAAATGTTGGCATATTGGGGTGCAAATTTGGTCCCCATCACTGTTCCGTGTGTCTGGATGAAGAATTGGTTGTCAAAGGTGAAGACGTTATGATCGAGGATAAAGCAGATGAGTTGTCGTTTGGTGTTTGGAGACTGGCAGTTGTTGGTGTTGAGTACTGAGGCTGTTGCCGCGATGCCATCATTGTGGGGGATGCTGGTGTAGAGTGCGGAAACATCCATTGTGACGAGGAATGTTCCCGGTTCGACTGGTCCATGGGTGCTGAGTTTCTGTAAGAAATCTGTAGTGTCACGACAGAAGCTGGGGATCCCATGTACAATAGGTTTCAAGATGCCTTCCACATAGCCAGAGAGATTCTCACATAGGGTCCCATTTCCCGACATGATGGGACGTCCCGGTGTGTTGGCTTTGTGTACCTTTGGAAGACAGTAAAAGTCGCCTACACGAGAAGTCGCCTACACGTACTTCTCATGTCAGAAATGGACCATGTGAAAGTTATAGAGGGGTCGAAATTAGAGGCAAAATGAACAAATTTTCCTAGGTCCAGGCAAGATCATGGATGCCATTGAAACAATTGGCGATGTACTGCAAAAAGAATTGTGGGAATGAGCCTGTGTAGGACTGGAACAAGGATTGCTTCATTCCCCATAACGAGGCAGGGCATAAGAGGGACCATGCAGGTGCACATAGCCACTGCTTTGACCTTGCAGAAGTGTGATGGATTAAAGGAGAAATTGTTCAGTGAGAGAACAAATTCAACCAAGCAGAAGACAGTGGTGGTGGATGAGGATTGTTCAGGCCCCTGGATGAGGAAGAAGCCAAGAGCTCTCAGACCATCCTGGTAGGGAATGGAGGTATAGAGGGGATTGGGCATCCATGGTGAACAGGAGCTAGTTAGGGCCAGGGAACTGGAGATTGTCGATATGGCAGAGAGCATCAGAAGAATCATTGATCCAGGTGGGCAGGGTCTGGAAAATGGAGAGGCGATGGAGTCAAGGTAAAAGGAAATGAACTCGTTGGGCAGATACAAGCTGATATGATGGCCCACTGGAGGCAGCCTGGTTTCTGGATTTTAGGAAGGAGGTAAAAGCGGGCTGTCTGGGATTGGGAGACTATAAGGTTGGAGGAAGTGGGGGAAGGTCTCTGGAGGTAGTGAGTGACAGTCTTGGCAACAATGGCTTCATATTCAGATGTGGGGTCATGGTTCAGGGATAGTATGAAGAAGCTGCCGAGAGTTGGAGTTGAGCTTTGCAGATTAGAGGTCAGTGTGCAAGACTACAATGGTACCACCTTTGTCTGCAAGGTAGGGTAGGACCTGAGAGAGCAAAGTGTGACAATTTCAGAAGGGGACAGGTTAGAATGGATGAGAGGAGCAAAGAAATAGAAACAGCTGATGGTGTGCCAACAGTTTTCAATGTAGAGATTGAGGGCAGGTAAGAGACCAGAGGAAGGGGTCCAAGTGGAAGGTGAATACTGAAGATGGGGGAAGGGATGGGTGGGGGGGATGCGGGTGCGGGGAGCTCCTGCCCAAAAAAGTAAGCGTGGAGATGGAAGCAGCGGATGAACAGTTCAACAAAACTGAAACCTTTGCTGAGGTCAACATCAGACAGTGGAAGATCAGATGGGATAATAAATAGACAACAAGAGGTAGGTTTGAGAGCGGAAGACAGGCCTGGATATCTCTGAGTTGTTCCATCTTACGTTCGTTGATGCTAGAAGGGAAAATTTCTTGTTAGCATGTCAAATGAGCCAGAGGATTAGGTGGAACTGGGGAGCAGTACAGCTGTGAGCCAATGTGAACTAGTGCTTTTAGAGAGAGAGAGAGAGAGGTTGAGAGCGTGCTTATGACAAGGCATGGCAATAATTGTGGATCTCTGGATATGGCGAGAACAACTGTTAGCAAGGGAACTGCAGGGGTTGGGATAAATGTTTTGTTCACCACCTAAGTTCACTTGGCAGCAAACTACCTGTAGAGAAAGAGAAGAGAGCTGCCAGAGATGTTTATTGGATGGAAGATTTTCAAATGGCAACATGTGAGCCATAGCGATCACACTGTTACTACTGTCAGTAAGATGACTAGTTGATGATACCTGCAGATACCACACTTCAGAGTGAGATGAATGGGAATTGACATTGTTGACATATTGGTGATTATTATTGAAGTTAAAAATCACACAACACTAGGTTATATTCCAACAGGTTTATTTGAAAGAACAAGCTAGATTAGATTAGATTACTTCGGCCCAACAAGTCCACACCGACCCGCCGAAGCGCAACCCACCCATACCCCTACATTTACCCCTTTAACCTAACACTATGGGCAATTTAGCATGGCCAATTCACCTGACCCGCACATCTTTGGACTGTGGGAGGAAACTGGAGCACCCGGAGGAAACCCACGCAGACACGGGGAGAACGTGCAAACTCCACACAGTCAGTCGCCTGAGTCGGGAATTGAACCCGGGTCTCTGACGCTGTGAGGCTTTTGGAGTGCTGCTCCTTCAGGTAACGAATGGGGCAGGATTATAGGACATAGAATTTATAAGTAAAATATCAAAGTGTCATACAACTGATGCAATGTATAAGACAAACCTAGATGGCTGTTAAATCTTTAATCACTTAGAAAGGGGACGCAGGTTTTGATTGATTAATACGTGAGTCCCAGTTCAACACTGGCACTTCCACATCATTATTGTTGAATACAAGGTTACCTTTACAGATTCAATGAACAGGGAAGATATTAAAGGTTATTTATGAATGACATGTTAGTAGTCTTTTTTTTAAGTCTACTTACTTTATCTTTTGTGCAAATTCTGTCACCATCATTTGTTTTATTCTGTAATAATAGCTTTACTGCATTATGTTTAATTTGGAGAGCTGAATGTTTGTTTAAAAGAAATAATTTATTTTAATTGCTGGTTTTTCTTGTTTGCTTAGGAGTTGAAAGCTTAAAGGAAACTGTGATTTCTTTGTGTATTTCCACTCTTTTTTTCAACTCTGCTATCAGTATAGTAGATTCTGAGCTTCATAAATTAAGACCTAGACTACAAAAGGAAAAAAGTTACAAATCCTGATTTGGATTTAACTGGGGTATTGTGTCCAATTCTGGAAACTCCAGGAAGGATCTGATGGCTTTAGATAGAATGGAGAAAAGATTTCCGAGACTAGTTCCAGGAATAATTGAACTATCGCAGGAATAATTAACTTGGAAAAGCTGGGATTGGTCTCTTTAAAGAGAAGGTCGGGAGGAAACTTGATTGATCTTTTAAAAATCATGAGAGGTCTAGAAAGTCTTGAATAAAAGCTGCTTCCATTGGCGGAAGGATTTAAAATCAGGAGCACAGAATTTAAGATTATTGGTGAGAAAAGGTAACATGGGGAATAATTTGTTTTTACATGGCAAGATCTCAGGATTTTGAAAATACTAATTGAGAGTGTAACAGAGACAGATTTAGTTGTGGCTTTTGGAAAGGAATTAGCTAAGCACAAGAAAAGTAAGGAAATTAACAGGACTCTGGGAAAGGATGAGATGGTGGTCTATTTCAGTTAGTCTTGCACAAAATCAGCACAGATGTGAAAAGCCAATTGGCCTTCTTTCATGTTGTTCTCTTAATTTATTTGGAAATACTAGCTTTCGAAGCACTGCTCCTTCATCAGGTAGCTGTGGAGCAGGATCATAAGACACAGAATTTATAGTAAAAGATGACAGTGTCATGCAACTCAAACAATATATTGGACAAACTTAGACTGCTGTTAAATCTTTCATCTTTTAGAGTGGGTTGCTCGTTTTGTTTCATTAATATGCAAATCCCAGAACTATCTTTAAAGTCATATTCTTGAGATAACTTAAAGTTTTATAGTTGTAGAATTGTATTTACAGACACATTCTATTATGCTCAAAAAGCGCACAATCTGTAGGCAGTCAATCCATGTAACATTTTATAAATTCCTACTTTGGAAATAGAACCAGTCTAACTCAAGATTGAGATACAGACAGACTCTAATGTCTCACCTTTAATACATTGTCTGAGCTGAGATGTCACCTTTGTTTTATAAAACCTTTGTTATCTTGAGAATGTGATTTGAAAGAATTTCTGGGATTTACATAATAATGAACCAAAACTTGCAACCCATTCTAAAAGATGAAAGACTTATCAGCAATCTAGGTTGGTTCAAATGTCATTTCAGTTGCATGACACTGTAATCTTTTGCTATAAATTCCGTGTCTTGTGATCCTGCTTCACAGCTACCTGATGAAAGAGCAGCGTTGCAAAAAGCTAGTACTTCCAAATAAGCCTGTTGGACTATAACCTGGTGTTGTGTGATTTTTTAACTTTGTTCACCCCATTCCAAACCAGCACCTTCACATCATGACTTCATTTATGTGGTTGTAAAGAATGTAAAAAATCCAATTTTACAAAAGCATTAAATAGTCATTTCCTAACCAACTGTAAGCTATGTGTCAACACTTTTAGATCAGCTTGCTGTTGTATTGCAAATTTCACAGAGTTTTTGCAGGACACAACTCAGCTGTCCTATCGTCAGTTGCTCTTAGTGAGTGAAGCTTTAAATTCCAAAATAGGCTACTTTGCTGATAAAGAGCCTTGCCCAGTTTTGAACCAAACTGTACAGGTGTAAAATGTCTGGTATGTCTAAAATGGCATATCAGATCCAGACCTCAACCTTTCTAATTAAACAAAAACACTAAGTGGGTCAGGAATTACCGATGTAAAATGTGACCTTTGCTTACGTTCTCCTAAGGTCCTTAAAATCATAAATGCCACTCCACATGATATCAAGACAGTGCAAAGGATGTGGACCCTGACAACATTCTGGCAATAGTACTGAAGATTTGTTCTCCAAGTTTAACCGTGTCCTTTGCGAAATTATTCTAGTATAGCTACAACACAGGCATTCACCTGACAATGTGAGAAATTAGCAAAACAAAAGGACGAATTTAACCCAACCAATTACTACTCTATCAGTCTTCTTTTGATCCTCAGCTGTCATGAAAATTGTAATGGGGAGAAAGTGAGGTCTGCAGATGCTGGAGATCAGAGCTGGAAATGTGTTGCTGGAAAAGCGCAGCAGGTCAGGCAGCATCCAAGGAACAGGAGAATCGACGTTTCGGGCATAAGCCCTTCTTCAGGGATGGAGGAGTCCAAAGACCTGCATATCCTTGGTGGAGTGGGAGGGCGAATTGAAATGTTGAGCTACAGGGTGGTTGGGTTGGTTGGTCCGGGTGTCCCAGAGGTGAAAATTGTAATCACTAATGCTATAAAGCAGTACGTGCTCAGCCAAAGTGCGATGATAGTGATTGTGCTTGATATCCAGGCCACATTTGACCAAGTATAATGCCAAGGAGTCCTAGCAAAACTGAATTCTGTGGGAACCAGGAGGATATGTTTGCTGGCTATCTAGCACAAAGTTGGTTGTGGTTGTTATGGGTCAGTTATTGCAGCTCCAAGACACTATTGGTGAATTCAGGGTACTTTTTTTGCTCTTACTCAATTAATCACCACCAGTAAATGACCTATGTAGCCAATTGGATATTTACCTTGCAGGGCCCTTTCAGGTGTAGCAGTAGCTATCAAAAGATGAGTGGGATTTGGAAGAATGAGAAGGGGCCAAATCACAATGAACTCGGAAGGGAAAATGAAGCGCTCCATGCCCTGCAGTGCCCACCTAAATCTAAAGGCATTAAGAGAATTGAATAACACATGCTCCTGTCAAAGGACATCCCTGGGCATGAACGTATTCCTTCCTCAGGGATGTGTCCTATACCCAGCTGCTTCATCAATGACCTTCCTTGTAAGGCCTGAAGTACAGATGTTTGCTAAAGATTCTGTATTATTTAACACCATTCTCAACTCTCCAGATTCTGAACCAGTCCGTGGCCACATGCAGCAATACTTGGACAACATCCAAGCTTGGACTGATGAGTATTAATCACACCACACAAGTGCAAAGTAATGACCATCTTCAACAAGAGAGAGTTTAACTATGTTCCCCTTGATATTCAAAGACATTACTACCACTGAACCCTCCACTATCAATGTCCTGGGGTTACTATTGACAGAAGCTTAAAATGTACCAGCCATATAAATGAATATTGTGGCTACAAGAGCATGAATTCCACGTGGAGACTTTACCTCCTGTCTCCCCATTGGCTGTGTACCATTTACAAGGTAGGAGTCAGCACTGTGATGGAAAAATCGGCACTTGGCTGGATGAGTGCACCTCCAAAAGTAATTGAGTAGACAAAGCAGTCCACTTGATTGGCAACTCCTTTTCTACAGTCAACCTTCACTCCCTTCACCACCACCACAGTAGTGTATACCATCTATAAGATGCACTGAGAATTCAAAGGCCCTTCATGCATTCAAATCCGAAACCTGTACCATTTTGAAGAACAAGGGCAGAAGATGCATGGGAACACCAAAACATGGAAGTTTCCTCCATACTATTCTGACCTGGAACTCTCTCCCTGTTCCTTCACTGTCACATGGTCAAACTCTGGAACTCCCTCACTAACAGTATCCTGGGTACACCACAGGGACTGCAGCAGTATAGGGAACGGGTTTACCACCACCTTCTCCAGGGCAGTTGGGAATTGGCAATAAATACTAGCACAGCCAGTGATACTCATATCCCATGAACAAATATACAATAAAATATCTTCTTCAGCCAGTGGAAAATACGGTTTTAAAAAAACTAGAATTAACATACCAGAAATGAATAGTTTAATATAGAAAGTTTGCATATTTTTACTGGAGGTCAAAAGCAGATTTTCATTTGCCCTTTTCCCCCTTATTTATCTCAAGCCTCCTGATTGAGATGTAATAGATAATTTTTTATCATCAACAAATTAGATTTCAGAATTGAGACAATTAATAGAACAGGTCAGGTGAATTGGCCATGCTAAATTGCCCGTAGTGTTATGTACGGGGTTAATGTAGGGGTATGGGTGGGTTATGCTTCGGCGGGTCGGTGTGGACTTGTTGGGCCGAAGGGCCTGTTTCCACACTGTAATGTAATCTAAAAATCTAATCTAGTACAGGCCCTTAGGCTCTCGATGTTGTGCCGACCTTTTATCCTACTCTTAAGATCACACTAACCTACATATCCTTCATTGTGCAACCATCCATGTGCATATCTAAGAGTCGCTTAAATGTCCCCAATGTATCTGACTCTTTTACCACCACTGGCAGTGCATTCCATGCACCCACCACTCTCTGTGTAAAGAACCAACCTCTGACATCTTCCCTAAACCTTCCTCTAATCACCATAAAATGATGCCCCCTTGTGATAGCCATTTCTGCCCTGGGAAAAAGTCTCCAACTATTCACCCTATCTATGCCTCCCATTATCTTGTACACCTATATCAAGTCACCTCTCATCCTTCTTTGCTCCAACAAGAAAAGCCCGAGCTCCTTCAACCTTTCTTCATAAGACATGTCCTCCAGTCCAGACAGCATCCTGGTAAATCTCTGCTGCACCCTTTCACATCCTTCCTATAATGGGGCGACCAGAATTGAACCCAATATTCCAAGTGTGGCCTAACCAGGGCTTTATAGAGCTGCAGCATAATCTCGCGACTCTTAAACTCAATCCATCTGCTAATGAAAGATGACACGCCATACACCTTCTTAACAGCCCCATCAATCTGGGTGGCAACTTAGGGAGCTATGGACGTGGACCACAAGATCTCTCTGTTCCTCCACACTGCCAAGAAGCATGCCTTTAACCCTGTATTCTGTATTCAAATTTGACCTTCCAAAATGAATTGCTTCACACTTTTCCAGCTTGAACTCCATCTGCCAGCTCAGTTCTGCATCCTGTCAATGTCCCGTTGCAACCTACAATAGCCCTCCACACTATCTACCACTCCACCAACCTTTGTGTCATCCACAAACTTTACTAACTCACCCTTCCACTTCCTCATCCAAGTCATTTATAAAAATCACAAAGAGCAGACGTCCCAGAACAGATCCCTGCAGAACACCACTGGTCACCCAGCTCCAGGCTGAATACTTTCCATCTACTACCACCCTCTGTCTTCTATGGGCCAGCCAATTTGATATCCAGACAGCCAGATTTCACTGTATCCCATGCTACCTTACTTTCTGAATGAGCCGACAATGGGGAACCTTATCAAACTCCTTGCTAAAATCCATGTACACCACATCCATTGCTCTACCTTCAATGTGTTTTGTCACATCCTCAAAGAATTCAATAGGGCTTGTGAGACATGAATTGCCCCTGAAAAGCCATGCTGACTCTCTGTAATCAAACTATGGTTTTCCAAGTAATCGTAAATCATGTCTCTCAGAATCCGCTTCAATAATTTGCCCACCATAGACATAAGACTGACTGGTCTATAATTCCCAGGATTATCCCTTTTCCCTTTCTTGAACAAAGGAATAACATTTGCCACCCTCCAGTCATCTGGTAGTACTCCAGTGGACAGTGAGGGCGCAAAGATCATCGCCAAAGGCGCAGCAATCTCTTCCCTTGCTTTCCATAGTAATGTTGGGTATATCCTGTCTGGCCCAAACTATCCTTACATTTTTCAAAATGTTCAGCACATCCTCCTTCTTAACATCAACCTGTTTGAACATATCAGCCTGTTTCATGCTGTCCTCACAAACGTCAAGGTCCGTCTCATAGTGATTACTGAAGCAAAGTATTCATTAAGGATTCCTCTACCTGCTCCGACTCCAGGTATGAGTTCCCACCACTATCCCTGATTGGCCTTACCCTCACTCTTGTTCCCCACATAAGTAGAATGCCTTAGGGATTTCCTTAATCCTACCCACTAGGCTTTTTCATGTCCCCCTCTAGCTCTCCTAAGTCCATTCTTCAGTTTCTTCCAGGCTACCTTGTAACCCTCTAGAGCCCTGTCTGATCCCTGCCTCCTTAACACTAAATAAGCTTCCTCCTTCCTCTTGGCTAGATGTTCCACAAACCTTGTCACCCTACCATCCCTTCCTTGCCTCAGTGGGACAGCACAATCAGCATATGCTCCCATAACAACCTATTTCTTCAAGCATCACTGAGAACATCTATTCCCAATTTAGGTGCCGTAGTTCCTGCCTAATAGCATTGTCATTTCCCCTTCTCCCAATTAAATACTTTCCCATACTGTCTGCTCCTGTCCTGCTCCATGGCTATAAGGGTAAAGGTCAGAGAGTTGAGATCACCGTTACTGAAATGCTCTCCCACTGAGAGATCTGACACCTGGCCTGGTTTGTTGCCAAACACCAAACCCAGTATGGCCTCTCCTCTAGTCGGCCTGTCCATATTGAGTCAGAAACCCTTCCTGGATACATCTGACAAAAACTGCTCCATCCAAACTATTTGAACTAAGGAGGATCTAATCAATATTAGGGAAGTTAAAATCACCCATAACAACAACCGTGTTACTTCTGCACTTTTCCAAAATCTGCCTCCCAATCTGCTCCTCCATGTCTCTGTTGCTACTGGGGAGTCTGTAGAAAACTCCCAATAAAGTGACTGCTCCTTTCTTGTTTCTGACTTCCACCCATACTGATTTTGTAGACAAACCCTCTTCGGCGACCTCCCTTTCTATAGCTGTGAAACTATCCCTGATTAGCAATGCCAATCCCCCACCCCTCTTACCTCCCCCTCTATTCCTTTTGAAACATTTAAACCCTGGAACATCCAACAACCATTCCTGCCCCTGTAATATCTAAGTCTCTGTAATGGCCACAACATCATAGTTCCAAGTACTGATCCATGCTCTGAGTTCATCATCCTTACTCCTGATACTTTTTGCATTAAAATAAACACACTTCAACCCATCACACTAACTGCAACTTTGCACTATCAACAGTCTATCTGACCTCACAGACTCTGTATGCTGTATCTGCCTATTCACCAGCTACCCCATCCTCAAATCCATAACTCCAGTTCCCATCCTCCTGCCAAACTAGTTTAAACCCTCCTGAAGAGTTCTGGCTTCACCTTCTGCTCATCCTGATCTCGAGGTTTAGTTGTGGTAAAAGGCAGCAATCTTAGAATAATTTTTGCTAGCCAAATTGACAGATCATTGTAAATTGAGACCATTGGAGAAGTACTGTACTTCAGAGCATTGGTATAGTCTAATAAACAAATTCAACTTGATTGACGTTGCATAAATGTAAAAGATAGTACTGTTGGTGCAAAGTAAAAACAGGAAATGCTTGAAATACTCTAAAGACGGCCTGACTTACAGAATATCTTCAATATTTTCTCTATTATGTTGTGTAATTGATACATAAAACAATATATCTCCCTCCACCTCTGTCCCTGAATTTGATAACTGATTAACTGAAAAATTCTAATTTCTTGTTAAGCAGTCTCTTGGGATTGAGTATATTTAATATGGATTGAGTATGTTTAAGACTGAGATAAATAGGTTCTTGAGTTTCAAGGGGATGAAGAGTTATGGGGAGAAAGTGGGAGAATGGGGTTCAGAAACTTATCAGCTATGATTGAATGGCGAAGCAAACTCAATGGGTTGAATGACCTAATTTCTCTCCTTATGTATTATGGTCTAACGGGATCAAGGATAACTTGCTTCCATCCTGTTCAGTTGTTTCTAAGATAGTTACTAAGTCCAATGAATATTCTACCATATACAGGGGAGATGGTGTCCATAAGCAATAGGAAAGGGAGTATGTCATTCATAAGTCTGCTCCATTTTCCATAGAATCATGGTTGATCCGATGCTCCCCATATCCACTCTCTTGCCCTTTCTCTGTAACCTGCGATTCCCCTAGTGATCAAGAATCTATCTCAACCTTAAATATACACAAGGACTTTGCCCCCACAACTCTCTGTGGTAAAGAGTTCCAGACTATTAACCCTCTGAGAAAAATTCCTCCTCATCTCAGCCTTATATTGGCACCCTTTTATTCTGAGACTATGTCCTCTGATCGTAGATGCTCCCATGAGGGGAAACATCCTCTCAGCATTTACCTAGTTAAGTCCCTTAAGAATCCTTTGTTTGAATGAGATCACCTCTCATTCCTCTAAACTTCAGTGAGTAAAGTCCCAACTGTTTAATCTTTGCTCTTAAGATGCTCCCTCCGTGCTGAGATTCATCCTGGTGAACCTTCTCTGAAATAATGAAATTATATCTTTCCTTCTTTTATTTCTGTAATGCTGGACACTTTATTTCTCTATTGTCTAAGATCATGTAACTGAAGAAGCTGTGCCTACGTACTTATGTATCTAAGTCAGCACTGTGTAAACTTTTCACTGTACTCATTGAGTATATATAACAAGAAAGGCTACACAAAAAAAAGACCAAAACTGCTCATATTACTTCAGATATGGTCTCACCAGCACATTGCATAGAAGATACTTGGGATGTTGGATAAGTAAGTTGTATGCCTCAACATAATCTCTGCATATTCCCAATGCACCAGAAACTTTCATAAATTGGTGGGGATGTTTGATATCTTTAGGGATGCCTTGAAAATATTCCTAAAGAGTTTCTGCCCCCACTTCCTGGAAATATGTTGTGGTCAAGTTCTAGCTGAGCATCAGGCATACAAGCAGAATGAGCCAATTTTGAGCATATTCCTGAAGAGCCTATGCCTGAAACGTCAACTCTCCTGCTCCTTGGATGCTGCCTGACCGGCTGTGCTTTGCCAGCAGCACACCCTTCGACTCTGATCTCTAGCATCTGCAGTTGTCATTTTCTCTGAGCTAGTTTTGAACAATTAATACTTCAGTGCTGGTCACTGTGTCCTGGTGTTACTTCTCCAGTGCTTTAACTTAATCCCAACTGCTTGCTATAATTTGTTCAAATCTCTACAGGAGATGGGAGCATGAAGACCAGTGCTGCCCAATGTAACCCCACTCAATCAATACAGAGGTAGTGGCTTGCAGAGTCAATCCCATATTGAGTATACTTTTGAACTCCCTGGCTGCCTTCATATTGGTAAGAATCAGAAGGTCACAACATGGGACAAACATCTCAAACATCAACATGCAACATTAGCAGCTTTTTGACCTGTATGGATACAATTGTTTCAGCAAGTGACTTGAACTACTAATTATATACAGAATTTACCATTTATATTTTGTCTCAGACCTGTCTGCAAAGGTTTCTAAACATCCTGAATGTTTTACCTAATTGGTTTGAGCATCAGCTTTTGCATTATATTTACTAACCAAGGGACAGCTCAGGCAGTAATAATAATGAATGTGGCTGACATTGTTATCTAAATTATGTCAGTAATAGCTTGATTTACACCATAAACATCACCAGCCAAAGAGACAGAAACATGATTAATTAGCACAATTCTCTGCCTCTGTAAGACAACCTATGACCTCGGACCTCTATTATCTAATTTAACCAAAAGATGTGGAGACGCTAAAATTTATCAAACATTAATTGGTTTGAGAATGATATTTCTCCTGGGCTGGAGAATGATTATTTGATGTAAATAATTTAGGACAGCTGTGACTCAGGAATTCATATATGGATGACCAAGAAAATTTAGTTCAATGAAAAGATATATACGTTACAACATTAAGACAATTTGTCTCTGTGCTGATAACGTTTTATAATTTTCTTTCTTTCACTTCTACAGCTAAACAAATGCTCAAAAATCTACGTGTGCTGACCTCTAGTATCTTGGCACTTTTAGGTATCGATCTAGCAGAGTAAACATTGGCAGAGTAACCATTGGAAGAATTGCAAATGACATGTGAAATGTTCTTTTTTCTTATATTTGAACCACTATTTTGGGTTAGCTGGCAATCTGTAACATTTGAAATCTGGTGACAGGCTTAAGTCTTACTAAGTCAAATTCCTGAGAAATTGACAAGAGTATTTATTCATCCGATATACAGTACACAGTCATTATCGGGATGCACCTGACTTACTGAAATTCAGAAAATTTAGTCAAAGGTTTGAAAGAATCAAGACTTTGGAAATCCCAAGGTATATTACTAAAATTTAACCAGTGGAGGTCATTTAGTTAACACTGTGGCCCAGACATTGACTTGTAGGTTTAATTAGAACTGGCATAAAATCCAGCAACATATCTAGCCCTTTCATTCACAGACTTACTGTGAATTGCTTTAGTTGCCTGATTTAGATATTGAATTGTTAAATCTTCCATGCTTGATTGATTTTATTCCTAATTGCATTTGGCAGACATGACAAAATATGCGTTGTCACCATCCTGACAATAGCGGAGCCATCCACCACTGCTTATCTATAAATGCTTACACTCCGAACTACAGTAACAACTACTTACTAGGAGATGGAGGAGCAGAAGTAGGCCATTCAGCCATCAAGTCTGCTCTACCATTTAACGAGATTATAGCTGATCCAATAATTCTGGACTCTACTTTTCTGCCTTTCCCCCACTATTCTTGACTCCCTGAAGATTTAAAGTATGTCTATCTCAGGTTTGAATAGCTTCATGACCCAGCCTCACCAGCCCTCAGTAGTAAAGAATTCCATAGATTCACAACCCTCTGAGCAAAGAGATTCCTCCTTATCTCTAAATATGTGAACCCTTATTCTGAGATTATGCCTTCTTGTCCTAAACTGTCCCACAAGAGGAAACAACCGCTCCACATCTACCTGTCAAGTCCCGCTGAGAATATTGTATGTTTCAAAAAGATTGTCTCTCATTCTACTGTTCCAATGAGTACAGACGTAATCGACTGTATCTGTCCTCAAAAGACAATCCCTCCCTACCTGGAAACAACCAGTAAACTTTCTTTGGACTGCCTCCAATGTCAATATCTTTGTTTGGAGAAGGACCCAAAAGTGTTCTCAGTATTCCAGCTGTTGTCTGACCAGTGCTTTGTATCATTTTAGAAAGATGTTTAACACTCCAATCCCTTTGAAATAAAAACCAGTATTCCATTTACTTTCACCAATATCTGCTGAATTTGGTTGTATAGCTTTTTGTGACTCGTGATGCGAACTCCCAAATCCTTTTTCTGTAAATCTTTGCAGACTTTCTCCATTTAAATAACACTCAGCTCCTTTAGTCTTTCTGCCAAAGTGCATAACCTCATACTTCCCCATATTATATTCCATCTGCCAGGATTTCTCCCATTTACTTAACGTATCTATATCCTTCTGCAGACCTGTTGTGACATCCTCACCATTTGCCTTCTCATCTATTTTTGTGTCATCCACAAACTTGGCTTTAGGACATTCAATTTCCTTATACAAGTCAGTAATATATATTTTAAATATTTGCAGCTCCAGAACTGATCCCTGTGGCATACCACCTGTATGCCACCAGGTTGCCACCCTGTCAAATGCTCCTCTTATCCCACCTCTCTACGCTTGATTAGTTAGCTAATCTCGAATATCATGGGCTCTTATTAAATAGCCTAATATGTGACACTTTATCAAACACCTACTGGCAGCCCAAATATATTACATCCACTGCTTCTCTTTTATCTATCCTGCTTATAACCTCCTGAAAGAGTTCTAGTAGATTTGTCAGCTATGGTTTCATCTCATAAAGCTATGCTAACCACTTGGTCATATTATGCACTTCTAAATGCTCTGCTAATACATCCTTCATAATACTAATGAATTTTGAGAAGATTTATAGCTTAGGTTGAGGTTCTGGATGTAAGTTTGCTTGCTGAGCTGGAAGGTTCATTTTCAATGTTTCATCACCATACTAGGTAACATTATCAGTGAGCCTCCGTGAAGCGCTGATGTTATGTTCCACTTTCTATTTATGGGTTAAGATTTCCTTGGGTTGGTGATGTCATTTCTGGTTCTTTTTCTCAGAGGGTGGTAAATGGGGTCCAAGTTGATGTGTTTCTTGATAGTGTTCCGGTTGGAATGCCATGCTTCTAGGAATTCTTGTGTGTGTGTGTGTCTGTTTGGCTTGTCCGAGGATCAATGTGTTGTTCCAGTCAAAGTGGTGTCCTTCCTCATCTGTATGTAAGGATACTAGTGAGAGAGGGTCATGTCGTTTTGTGGCTAGTTGATGTTCATGTATCCTGGTGGCTAGTTTTCTGCCTGTTTGTCCAATGTAGTGTTTGTTACAGTTCTTGCAAGGTATTTTATAAATGACGATCATTTTGCTTGCTGTCTGCATAGGGTCTTTCAAGTTCATTAGTTGTTGTTTTAGCGTGTTTGTGGGTTTGTGGGCTTGTGGGCTACCATGATGCCAAGAGTCTGGTAGTCATTTCCGAGATGTCGTTGACGTAGGAGAGAGTGGCTAGGGTTTCTGGAAGTGCTTGTTTGAGCTTGTTGCTGAGAAATTGGCGGACTATGTTCATTGGGTACCCATTCTTTTTGAATACACTGTATAGGTGATTTTCCTCTGCTCTGCATAGTTCGTCTGTGCTGCAGTGTGTGGTGGCTCGTTGAAGTGTTCGAATGCAGCTTTGTTTATAACACTCTAACAATTTCCCAGGGCCAATGGGCTGAGAAGTGGCAGATGGAGTTTAATTCAGATAAATGCGAGGTGCTGCATTTTGGGAAAGCAAATCTTAGCAGGACTTATACATTTAATGGTAAGGTCCTAGGGAGTGTTGCTGAACAAAGAGACCTTGGAGTGCAGGTTGATAGCTCCTTGAAAGTGGAGTAGCAGGCAGATAGGATAGTGAAGAAGGCATTTGG
>NC_057745.1:38050615-38066956 GCF_004010195.1 Chiloscyllium plagiosum
TCAGGGAGTCCAGAACTAGAGGACATAGGTTTAGGGTGAGAAGGGAAAGATATAAAAGAGACCTACGGGGCAACCTTTTCCACACAGAGGGTGGTACGAGTATGGAATGAGCTGCCAGAGGAAGTGGTGGAGGCTGGTACAATTGCAACATTTAAGAGGCATTTGGATGGGTATATGAATAGGAAGAGTTTGGAGGGATATGGGCCGGGTGCTGGCAGATGTAACTAGATTGGGTTGGGATATCTGGTCGGCATGGACGGGTTGGACCGAAGGGTCTGTTTCCATGCTGTACATCTCTATGACTCTATGACTATGACTCTAGACATTAAACTAACTGGCCTGTGGTTACCTGTTTTCTGTCACCTTGCTTTTTAAATAAAGGCAATGCAATAGCAGATTTCGATCCTTTCCCTGTAATCCTTTGAAGATAGCTACCAAACTTACAAAATACTACATATGTTGGAGATCCAAAATTAAAACGAAAGAACTCAACTGGTCTGACAGCATCTGAGAGAAACAGTGTTTTCATTTTGTATCCAATGTGTCTTTACTTTGGAACTGAAGATGGGTGAAATGTGATGGGTTTTATGCAGTTGAAAAATGGTGGAGTGGGAGGGGTTTAAACTACATCTTATCCCCAAAAAGAATGACTCAATGGAGTAACATGCTGGAAGTTAAGCCCAGACATTCACAGAATTATTAGAAATACTAAAGCTTTTAATAACAAAGCAACAATCCCTAAATTCCTAGAAATCACTGACCAGATTTCTGCACTAACAGGAATCACTATTTATTACAAATAATTAGACTCTAGCTTTAGGTAAACAGTTATAAATGAGAGGGGTTCAGGTAGAAGAAAATGGAATACCTTCTCTCCCAACTTTGTGAACCTTCATGGAGAAAGACAAATGAAACAAATTCTGGACCAGAAGTTGTTATTATGTCCAATCTGCTGGGAAATAACCTATGGATTCAAACAAATTGTATTATTCTGGTGAAAATTGGCCAGCAAGACCAGGAGATGAAAAGGCATATTTCAAGGTTTGAATTTCCATAACTTGTTAGCCAAAACAATGTTCCATGATTTGCAGCTCTCAAACTATATCTTATCCCCAACAATTATGACTCAATGGAGTAACATGCTGGAAGTTAAGCCCAGACATTCACAGAGTTATTAGAAATACTAAAGATTTTAATAATAAAGCAACAATCCCTAAATTCCTAGAAATCACTGACCAGATTTCTGCACTAACAGGAATCACTGTTTATTACAAATAATTAGACTCCTAGCTTTAGGTAAACAGTTATAAACCAGCAGCATATAACACTGCTGGTTAAAACTTTAATCTCTCTATAAACCCCCCCGCTTACATGCACACAAAGAGACAACGTAAAATGGGTAATGTACAGAGGGAAAGACAGTTCATTAGCCTTTTTTTCCCAGGTACTGTGGTTGAAATGATTTTTATGACTGTTCTGTGGATGCTTCCACTGGTTGGTAAGAGACACAAGGTGAATGATTCCCTTCTGAAAGGGTCCGACCTATCAGTAAAAGCACACAATAAGTGTTGCATGAAAGATCAACTGGTTTTCTTCAGGTTTACAGTGAGATTTGGCTGTAGGAAACCAAGTGAGACCAAGTTCAGAAAGAACTGAAAACCTCTTCCTCTTTCTCTGTAATTTGTTTCCAGCTCCAAGCAATTCAGTGACCTGAGAACTAATCACACAATACTGGCAGACAAAAAATGTCTCATTGATAACTGGTCACTAGTCCATAGACCAGTCAACTTTTTTTTAAACTATAAAACACTACATCATTACACCTCAGACCCTGTGACCCTGTGAAATAGGTACAGGCCCTTTGGCCCACGATGTGAAATAGGTACATTTGGCCCCTTGAACCTGTTATGCCTATCAATAAGATCATGGCTGATCTGAATTCCTCACGTCTACTTTTGTGCCCTTTCCCCATCACCCTTGATTCCCATACTGATCAAGAATTTATCTCAGCCTTAAATATACACAAGGACTGTGCTCCCACAGCTCTCTGTGGCAAGCGGTTCCCAAGACTCTCAAGCCTCCAAGAGAAGGAACTCATACTGGCACCTCTTTGTTCTGAGACTATGGTCTCTGGTCTTAGACTCTCCCATGAGGTGGAATGTCCTCTCTTCAGTTATGCTGGCAATCCCCTTTGGAATCCTCTGTATTTCAACAAGATCATCTGTCGTTCTTCTAAACTCCAATGAGTACAGTCCCAACCTGGTCAACCTTCATTCATAAAATAATTTCTCCAAACTGGGGATCATCCTGAACTGCTTCCAATGAAATAATATCTTTCTGTAAATTAAGGGACCAAAACTGATAATAAACCTGATTCTAATTCTAAAAACTGTTCACAGTACTCTATAGGGGATAGTGAGGAGTGCAGATGCTGGAGAGTCAGATTCGATAAGGCATAGCACTAGAAAAAACACAGCATGTCAGGTAGCATCCAAGGAGGAGAAGAGTCGATGTTTTGGGCAGGACCCTTCACCAGGGTGGATAGAACATAGCTGAAAATGTGTTGCTGGAAAAGCGCAGCAGGTCAGGCAGCATCCAGGGAACAGGAGAATCGACGTTTCGGGCATAAGCCCTTCTTCACGATTCCTGAAGAAGGGCTTATGCCCGAAACGTCGATTCTCCTGTTCCCTGGATGCTGCCTGACCTGCTGCGCTTTTCCAGCAACACATTTTCAGCTCTGATCGCCAGCATCTGCAGTCCTCACTTTCTCCTGGATAGAACATAGAAACATACAGTACAGAACAGGCCCTTTGGCCTACAATGCTGTGCCAAGGTTTAATCCTAATGTAAAACATAATAATGTAAAACATAACCTACGCACCCCTCAACTCACTACTATCCATGTGCATGTCCAGCAGTCACTTAAATGTCCCCAATGACTCTGCTTCCACCACCACCGCTGGCAACGCATTCCATGCATTCACAATTCTCTGCGTAAAGAACCTACCTCTGACATCTCCTCTATACCTTTCTTCTAATATCTTAAAACTATGACCCCTCGTACCAGCCAATCCTGCCCTGGGGAAAAGTCTCTGGCTATTGACTCGATCTATTCCACTCATTATCTTGTACACCTCGATCAGGTCTCCTCTCTTCCTCCTTCTCTCCAGAGAGAAAAGTCCGATCTTATTCAACCTTTCTTCATAAGACAAGCCCTCCAGTCCAGGCAGCATCCTGGTAAACCTTCTTTGCACCCTCTCCAAAGCCTCTGTATCTTTCCTATAGTAGGGCGACCAGAACTGGACACAATATTCCAAGTGTGGCCTCACCAGGGACTTGTGAGCTGTAGCAAAATCTCGCGGCTCTTAAACTCGATCCCCCTATTAATGAAAGCCAAAACACCATATGCTTCCTTAACAACCCTATCCGTTTGGGTGGAGAAAGTGAGGACTGAAGATGCTGGAAATCAGAGCTGAAAATGTGTTGCTGGAAAAGCGCAGCAGGTCAGGCAGCATCCAAGGAGCAGGAGATTCGACGTTTCGGGCATGAGCTTCCTGAAGAAGGTGTGTCATCGCAACTTTACTAACCCACCCCTCAACCTCCTCATCCAAGTCATTTATAAAAACTACAAAGAGCAGAGGCCCAACAGGAGCCCTGCGGGACCCCACTCAACACTGTCCTCCAGGCAGAATGCTTCCCATCTACAACCACTCTTTGCCTTCTGTCAGCCAGCCAATTCTGAATCCAGATAGCCAAATCTCCCTGTATCCCATACCTCCTGACTTTATGAATGAGCCTACCATGGGGAACCTTATCAAATGCCTTGCTGAAGTCTATATACATCACATCCACTGCTTGACCTTTGTTGACCTGTCTTGTCACCTCCTCAAAGAACTAAATAAGATTTGTGAGGCATGATCTGCCCCTCAAAAGACATGCTGACTGCCTTTAATCACACTATTCTTTGTCAAATAGTCATAAATTCTATCCCTCAGAATTCTTTCCAAACCTTTGCTGACCACTGACGTAAGACTGACTGGTCTGTAATTGCCAGGGATTTCCCTAGTACCCTTCTTGAAAAGAGGAACAACATTCGCCTCCTTCCAATCCACTGGTATGACTCCTGTGGTGAGTGAGGAGGCAAAGATCCTCGCCAGTGGCTTCTTTCTCACTTCCCGGAGCAGCCTTGGATAAATCTGGTCTGGCCTCGGGGACTTATCAATCTTAATGTTTTCCAAAATTTCCAGAGAGGAACAACATTCGCCTCCTTCCAATCCACTGGTATGACTCCTGTGGTGAGTGAGGAGGCAAAGATCCTCGCCAGTGGCTTAGTAACCTTCTTTCTCACTTCCCGGAGCAGCCTTGGATAAATCTGGTCTGGCCTTGGGGACTTATCAATCTTAATGTTTTCCAAAATTTCCAGCACATCAACTTCATCAATCTTGATCTGATCAAGCCTGTATCCCAGCTCCTTAAAGTTTTCATTCACAACAAGTTCCCTTTCCTTAGTGAAAACTGAAGCAAAAAACTCATTTAGGGCTTCCCATATCTGCTCAGACTCCACGCACAAGTTCCCTGCACTATCCCTGATCATTCTTTTATTCCTCATGTATGAGTAAAATGTCTGGGTTTTCCCTAATCCTTCTTGCCAAGCCGTTTTCGTGCCCTCTCCTGGCTCTCTTCAGTCCAATTCTGAGCTCCTTTCTAGCAAGCCTGTAATCCTCTAAAGCTGTGCTAGATCCTTGCTTCCTCCACCTTACGTAAGCTGCCTTCTTCCTTTTGACGAGAAGCTCCACTATTCTCGTTATCCGAGGTTCCTTAATCTTACCCCTCTTACCTGTCTCAGAGGAACAAATTCGTGCATCACTCGCAACAACTGCTCCTTAAATAGTCTCCACATGTCTGCTTTGCCCTTTCTGTGGAACAATTACTCCCAGAGAGAAAGTGAGGGCTGCAGATGCTGGAGATCAGAGCTGAAAATGTGTTGCTGGAAAAGCGCAGCAGGTCAGGCAGCATCGAAGGAACAGGAGAATCGACGTTTCGGGCATAAGCCCTTCTTCAGGAATCCTGAAGAAGGGCTTATGCCCGAAACGTCGATTCTCCTGTTCCTTGGATGCTGCCCGACCTGCTGCGCTTTTCCAGCAACACATTTTCAACAATTACTCCCAGTCTGTAATTCCCAGCTCCTGTCTGATAGTGTCATAATTGCCTTTTCCCCAATTAAATACCTTCCCTCGGTAACTGCTCCTTCCCATCTCCAAGGCTATGGTAAATGTGAGGCAGCTGTGATCACTGTCAATAAGGTGTTCTCCCACCATGAGATCTGACACCTGACCTGGCTCATTGCCAAGCACCAAATCCAAAATGGCCTCTCCCCTCATCAGTCTGTCTACATACTGAGTAAGGAAACCCTCCTGAACACACCTGACAAAAACGGCTCCATCCAAACCATCTGCACTAAGGAGGTTCCAGTCAATATTGGGGAAAGTTGAAATCAACCATAACAACAACCCTGCTACATCTGCATTTTTCCAGAATCTGCCCGCCTATGAGTTCTTCTCATAGGCGGGCATATTCTAAGTTAGGCTAATCAGCCTATAGTTACTTGTTTCTTGCCTCCCTTCGTTTTTGATTAGGGGTGTCAAAGTTCCAATACTCAGATGGGCTACTTCTCCAGAATCTAAGCATTTTTGGAAAATTACAACCAATCCTATCTCTGTGGCTATTTCTTTTCAAATCCTAGGATGCAACCCATCAGGACTAGTGGTCCTGTCTTCCTATTGTTTTCTGCAATACCACTTCCCTAGTGATGGTAATGGTACAATGGTTGAATGGAGAAATTTCAAGTTTACAACAGAGAATAGGTTATAGAGTCATAGAGTTTTGCAGCATGGAAACAGATCCTTCAGTCCAACTCTTCTGCGCCAACCAGGCATCCCAATCTGAGCAAAGTCCCATTTACCAGCATTTGGCCCAAATCCCTCTGAACCCTTCTTATTCAAATACCCATTCAGTTTGGTCTCACCAAGGCACTGGATAATTGTGACATTCCTGCTCCTGTACTTGAATCTTCTCACTATGATGTGAGACATACCATTTGTCTTCGTTAACGCCTGCTGCACCTCGAACGCTTACCTTCAGTGACTGGTGTATGAGGACACCCAGGTTTTGCTGCAGACTTCCCTCTCCTAATTTATAACTATAACTAAGTAATCTACCTTCATTCTTTTTTGATAAAAGTGGGTAACCTCACATTTACGTCAGAACAACTATATCACTCTCCAATCTCCAACTTGAAGACAAATTCTACCATATGATGATCACTCAACCCCAACAGACTTCACACTACTGGATTGCCTGTTATTCCGTTCTCATTCCATAATTACAGTCAGGAGTGACTATTATAGAAAAAGGAAGAAATTTTGAGATATGTGGCAGTGTGAAACAGATTCTGAAGATAGATTTAAACAGTCGCTGTATTCCCTGCTCAAGGTGTGGAGGTGCCAGTGTTGGACTGGGGTGGACAAAGTCAAAAATCACACAACACCATTTTATAGTCCAACAGGTTTATTTGGAAGCACTTTCAGAGCGCTATTGAACTATAACCTGGTGTTGTGTGATTTTTAACTTTTTCCCTGCTCAAGAGATAGTACAATTTGGAATGTGTCAATGACTGTTTCATATTTCTCTCTTATGACTCTATTTTATATTTAAAAGTGAAGATACAAGGAAGAAATATTGAATTTCCTTCTTTATTCTCTCTGTATTTTCCCAAGGTAGAATGTGTAATATTGATAAGGAGTTGAATTATTACCAGTGCACGTTCAGTTTTAGTAGGAATATATTGCAAATGCCCTTTGAGTGAACACCCATTGTTGCTATTGCATTTCTTGTTTTCCGTTCATAAATAATAATGTATCACAATCTACTAAGTATTAAATCCACAAAAGGTTACTGTAAGAAACACTGGGATAATACTTTTGGCTGGATTGCAGGAATGGAAATGAATAGGTCTCCAAAAATATCACACCAGCCCTATGCTGTACCATTTCTTAAACACTAGGGCAAATGAAAGGCAGCATTATAATTCCAACCAAATCAACTAGTTATGGACTTCATTATGAGCTTGTTATTTATGGGTATTGTGATTTGTACAGCTGCGCTTGGGCTACACATACAGTCCAGGACAGGCAAGGTGAAGGGGAAATAATTGTAGTAAGCCCAGGAAATGACTTGGAACCTGTAAGAAAGAACAACTCAGGTGAGCTCTCAGCCATTGTCAAAACTTAGCCCCTCTGACACAAGATGGAGGGCATTGTCGAATAAAGTGACTGTGCTAACAAATCCATTTAAGGTACTACCAGGAATATCACAACCCTACGGACATCTTACAGAAGACTTTATTGCCAACAGTGAAGAACCCTTCATCTCCTTCACCATCTCATACTTTCTTTCTTGGACTTTTACCTATAAAAGCAGTTATTACATGCAGCTTAAAGTATGATTACTCTCAAAAAGGTAAGCAGTTCAAAGTTATACTAAGAAGATACCCCAGTGCTCCTCATTCTGCTACTTCTAGAGCTACTTCTTTTGTGGTTTCAGAGGAGTTGGAATTAGTCTGCTTACTAATCTTAATTTTCAGCTGAGATTCCTGTGGTAGTTGTTCATGAAATGAGGCACTAAAGAAGCTGATCTACCCTTTGTCATTGCAAGGGCAGAGTCTATTACTTGACTATGTTGCACTGATATTCTCATTGTCAGGAAAAACAAGAAGCCATGGATGCTGAAGTTCTCTTGTTGCATCCCAATCCTTTGACCAAAGATCCTGTTGACTGGAGTGCCAGCAGGATCACAATTGATATTCCCTCCAAGCGTCAATACATCACTACTGCCCAGACTGGGCTAAAAAGTGTGGCATGCAAATTGCAACCATCAGTTTGCATTTCCTGGACAGACTGCAAGAGCTTCCACATATGGCTTTTCATAAGGTTGGCAACATTCTCCTTGGAGGTGCCTACTTTTTCAGAGGAGAAAGTGAGGACTGCAGATGCTGGAGATCAGAGTTAAGAGTGTGGAAAAGCACAGCAGGTCAGGAATCCTGATGAAGGGCTTATGCCTGATTCTCCTGCTCCTCAGATGCCACATTTTCATAGCCCTGAGACATGGTAGCATAAATGAGCTGGAATGACTTTGCCATTCTCTGTTTATGACCTTGCATTGCCTGAAGGAACTCTGGCATGTAGCTGCCCATCTGCTGCTGCTGCTTCTGCTGCTAGTCTAGATGGAGCTTCCTTTTTTAGTAATATTTGAGGTCCTATATCATGTGAGGGTCGTGTCAAAGGGAACTGGCCAGAACTATGTTTGTCTCTGGCACTGTCTCCTGCACAATGCTGCCATGTTCCTTATCTGTTGCAACACTACCTAAATACTTAGTGAGTTTCAGGAATGGGGCTTGTGGGTCAGAGCTGAGAGATAAATGGGAGGGAGTTAGGGTGGGTTACTGAGAAAGCGATAGATGGATGAAGTCGAGGGAGAAGATGATAGGTCAGAGGGGGGAGTGATGGACAGGTCTGGAGGGCAGAAGGGCCTGTTCCAACGCTGTAGGACTTCTAAATTCAAAAATTCTAAATTTCCCTGAGAGTGCAATTTGCTGATGATACAGAAGAAAGCAGGTGTAAAGAGGATATTTGGAATCTGCAAAGGAATAGAAATAGGTTAAATATAAATAGGCAAGAAGAAGGTCAGAAGACTGGGAAAGTGGGATATTCCTTAAATGGTGAGAGATTACAGGTATCTGAGGTAATGTGAGATCAGGGTGCTGGTACAGGAATCACAAAAAATTAGTGTGTAGGTAATTAGGAAGGCAACTTGAATTTTGTTGTTAGTCAAGGATTACTTTTGTCATTCGAATCCTGCAGCAAGAAGGCAAGTTGTTTTTTAATCTTTTTGTCCTGAAGTCAATTGGAGAGAGGAATCGGGGGGAGGGGGGGTGCTCAAAGGAAAGCTCATGAGATGGTTTCCCTTACCCCTCATCCATGCCTCCAGTTGTCCAACATTGTGGCAAGTGAAAGTGTCTCCCATCCCAGCAGTCAGGGCGCCCTGATTTCCAAGTCAGGAAACTAGCTGCTTTTCTCATCCACAAGAAAGGAAGGTGAAATAACTCCACAGAGGCCAGTATCCCCTCACCAAGTCACCCTTTATTTACACAGAGAGAGACTTGATTAATGGCAGGTTGAGAAGGTCATTCATGGACCCACTTCCTTCAGACATAATTGATGAGGTAGTTTGAAAGGAGTGTGTATTGCTCCAGGGCTAATTAATTCCTCTTTGTCCCATCCCTCTTGCCACTTCTAGGGAAGGGAAACTCGTCCCATATTTCTACTTGTCAGTGACATTAGGACTAAGGGATACAATTTAAGAATAAGTGATCTTGTTCCTAAAATGGACATGATAATTTTTATTCTTTCTGAGGGTAAAAGTCTGTGGAAATTCCTTCCGCACAAAATAATGGAGGCTGGGTTATTGAATTTGTTAAAGATAGTGTTGGATCGATTGTTGATAAACAAGAGAGCCAAAGGTTTTGGATGTGGCAGATAGGAAAGCAGAAATAAGTCCACAACCAGAGAGTTACGACTTTATTGAATGGCAGAGCAGGTTTGAAGAGTTCTACAGCCTATTTCTAATCTTAGTTCGTATGTTCATATGAGATTCCATTGGACATTTCAAACTCTTCAGCTGCATTTGGCGATGAAAGGGTGCTTCTGTGCATTATATTCTGTCCTGGATTTTAGTACATTGAATGTACTGAAGCTTACAATGATCCTGTTTCAATGTTACCAGTTTGGGATAATTCACTTTCCGTGACTGTTGGACTGCTCTTACATTATCACTGAAAAAAAATGCAGGTCTGAGAAAATGTTATACATCTGAATTATGAACAACTCTTTCTGCACAGTTATACAGGAAATACTGGGACAGGTGCTGGTCAATCAGCCCTGAAACCTGCTTCATGATTCATTTCAATCATGGCTGACTTGCACCGCTAAATTCATTTAGTATTGCTGGAAAAAACGACATATTGTCAAATGTTTTTTGTCTACCACTCGTCAGCATAGAATTTCAAGAATACCAAATCTTGAAAAAAAGAAAAAAACAATTTATACTACAGCAGAAAAGGGTGGTGATACGTTGGCAAGTGGACTCTCATTGTTGCTATGGAGAAAGAACCACGGTACAATTAACTGCCAAGCTTTTGTTTAAATTTGAGCTATGCAGGTTAACTCAGATTAGCATTGGGAATGCATCAAGGAATTACATTGCCAAACCTTTGGTTAGTTGAAAAGGCACAATTTATGCACGTGACCATTTTCCATTTACTTGAATTTGCTTCATGTATATGATACCCTTCTATATATTTAGGGCTTTTTTAGATGGATAAACACAAATTTGTTCTGCGACCAAATCTGGGATCACATCAAACAAGGCACCGATTACGTAACCACATTGAGATCTGCAGCATAACCCTTCAGCCTTCAAGGTTTATTTGTGATTTTCTGTTTAGTTTCTTGATCTAATTTATTTGCAGTTAGGTTCAGTCAAAATAGACAGCCTTTATATGAAGCAAGGATTTACATTATGCACAGCATCTGAGACACCCGCTGATTGTCACCATGACTGCAGGCAGCTTGTCAGATTGATTTGTGAGATACCCTCAGCTGTCCCAAGAGTACAACTCTCTCTTTATTTGATAGCTGTCTCAGGTTGTTGTGGAAACAGTCCAAACATTGAGCATGGTACACTGTAGTTACTCATTATCTCAGCCACATGGTAACCAGTCCTAGAACACTTAGGCACTGATAAATTCTCTAAAATGATATATTCATAATTCTATAAAACATTAAACAACAATTTATAACAGTTTACCCTTTAATGAAAATAATCATTTTGAGAACCGTTTTCCTGTCTTGAGAAGGGCCTGTGCCCGAAACGTCGAATCTCCTGTTCCCTGGATGCTGCCTGACCTGCTGTGCTGTTCCAGCAATAAAGTTTCAACTTTAAATGTTTGTACTATATTCAAATCGTTGTCTCATATGTTCCATAATAAGTGTTACTCTGATGCTCAGCTCACACGTATTTGTCACATATACATTTGTGTTAAACTCTCACTGACTCTGTCATAAGGTTAAAAATCACACAACACCAGGTTATTGTCCAACTTGGTGTTGTGTGATTTTTAACTTTGTACACCCCAGTCCAACACCGGCATCTCCAAATCATCTCTGTCATAAGGAGTTACATGCTTCCTCTGTCTCACACTTTGTTGTTGTCTTTAAACACGTATACTTTCATTTGATGTCTCTCTCAATCTCTATTCTCTATTCCTCCCATATACTGTCTTTTCCACTGAGTATCATACGTTATTCAAGTGATATTCAGCTATTGGGATACACAGACTGCTTCTAGCCACTTAAGGATTTAATTTCAGAGGCTGAGAAAGGACTAAGTCTAAAACCATTGAAACAAGCCCTTCTGTCTGCAGACCTTTGAGAATAGACCATAATGCAGAACATCCTGATGACCACGAATAAACTATCAGCAAGAGGTAGTAATTAAAAAAGGATTAGGTCGACTTTTCTGTCATTGTAGCATTTTGATATACAGATTATAATGTCTCAAATTTTAAAAAATGCACATGGAGCCCTTGTTCAAGGGCGCAGAGCGAGTGGTCTGAACATTTGGACATAAATAAATTAAATAAAAATCAAATTCAAACTGGAGCAAAAAAAACGTGCCCGAGCATCTGAATTAAAACAGGAAGCTTGATGATCTGGGTGTATAAACCAAATGATCAAACTGTTTCAAAATGAACTATTTTGAATACAAAAAGATAGCTTGTCTGTGATGCTTATAGGTAACTGAGGAGAAGGTGACAATTTCAATATTATTGCACCCATTCGCAAGGCCCTAATGAGCTTTACCAGATATCTGACTTGGAATTTTCCTACATTACAAAAGGAAATACATTCAAAGAACTTCATTGGCTGTAAAACACTATTGGGCAGAATTTTAAAGCGGTGTGAATAACGTGGGCTAGGGTGAGATTTGTGGCAGAACTAGATTAAAAGTTCATTAACGATGATCTTGATGTTGGAAGTGTTTCACTCCAGCATCTGTGCTTTTGCTGAGCGATGTGGTGAATCTCTGGCTTCGCAGAGATAAGTTACCAACTCAGGAGGTTCATCACTTATTAAACACCTTATTAATGGCACAACTCACCTCATTAATATTTAGCTTCCTTTGTTATTAAATGGCCCAAGCAAGTTAGATATCAAGAATTCTCAACATAGAAATCGATGTGAGTACCTGGCAACCTCAGTTCATTGCTTGCTTCAAAGCAACTCCAGGTTAAACACTGGTCACCAACAGTGGGTAGCATGGTGGCACAGTGGTTAGCACTGCTACCTCACAGCGCCAGAGACCTGGGTTCAATTCCTGCCTCAGGTGACTCTCTGTGTGGAGTTTGCACATTATAGACAATAAGTGCAGGAGTAGACCATTCTGCCCTTCGAGCCTGCACCACCATTCATTATGATCATGGCTGATCATCCTCAATCAGTATCCTGTTCCTGCCTTATCTCCATAACCCTCGATTCCACTATCCTTGAGAGCTCTATCCAACTCTTTCTTAAACGAATCCAGAGACTGGGCCTCCACTGCCTTCTGGGACAGAGCATTCCACACACCCACCACTCTCTGGGTGAAGAAGTTTCTCCTCATCTCTGTCCTAAATGGACTACCCCTTATTTATGTCTGCATGGGTTTCCTCCAGGTGCTCCAGTTTCCTCCCACAATCCAAAAATGTGCAGGTTAGGTGAATTGGCCATGCTAAATTGCCCGTAGTGTTAGGGGAATGGGTCTGGGTGGGTTGCGCTTCGGCGGGTTGGTGTAGACTTGTTGGGCCGAAGGGCCTGTTTCCACGCTATAAGTAATCTAATCTAATCTAATCTCAGGCACAAGCAATGGGCACTAGTGACATGTATGTTGGTATCTGACATGTACAAGCCTCTAAGAACCCTCATTTAGATTAGATTAGATTACATTAGATTACATTACATTACAGTGTGGAAACAGGCCCTTCGGCCCAACAAGTCCACACTGACCCGCCGAAGCGCAACCCACCCATACCCCTACATTTACCCCTTACCTAACACTACGGGCAATTTAGCATGGCCAATCCACCTGACCTGTACATCTTTGGAATGTGGGAGGAAACCGGAGCACCCGGAGGAAACCCACGCAGACACAGGGAGAACGTGCAAACTCCACACAGTCAGTCGCCTGAGGCGGGAAATGAACCCGGGTCTCTGGCGCTGTGAGGCAACAGTGCTAACCACTGTGCCACCGTGCCGCTCATGGTCTATCTCTGCTCCATCTACAGCCATGTCAGCTCTCCAGTACTGTACCAACAGCTATCATTGTAATGCTGCTGCAAGGGCACTGTGTGTTCGGGATTTGTCTGGATCAGACTACATCTCCAGGCTTTTCACTTCCTATAATAACATTAACTCATTCTGAGCTATCTGAATACTAACATGCATCCTTGTCTTGTATTGCCTTTGTGCGCTTTGCCCCCTAACTCCGAGCGACTAGGCTCATATCACTTCTGTCTTGCCTTGTCATTTTAGCACAGACACAACGGCAGTTAGCTTATTATGGTTGTCATCAGGCCTCCGTCAAATCAAAGGAGATAGCCTTCACTCGGGGGTGTCCCAGTACAATGAGTCAAGGGCAGCCTTGAAACTACCCTATGGACAAAATCAGCCAATTGGGGCAGTCAGAATCCTCTCCACACATGGAGTGAGGAGCCAAATGTCAGGCAGCCCACCATCCATCTTGACATGAAAATGTATAATACATAACCAGAAGTAGGCCATTCATGTCATTGACTCTTCTTTGCCAATCAATGAGATCATGGCTGATCTGATCTTTCTACTCGACTGGGGACTGCTTTCTACTTGAAATGAAAGGGAGAGGGAGGTATTTGGGGAGATGAAAATGGATGGTGCAGCTACTACTTCTGTTGCAGATTGCGAGATGTCCCAAACGATGTTTCCTCTAAACTGAGCATGCACCCTGTTGATGGCCCTCACATGACCATGGCCAGTCACAGAATTGACCTGCAGTTCCAGAAGTCATTGCTGTGCTTGGATCTCGAAACTCCTCCCAGAAGACAAAAACACATGAGCAGCAGCACTGGGCCAAAGCAAGTGAGGAGGCAGTACGAGGGCATGCAGGGTTAGAGGTATCAGGGGTTGGGTGGGTGACAGTAAATGAGGGAAGATGTTGCAGCTAATAGTGAGAGTGGCAGAGTATGGACCTTGGTAGCAGCTGTGTGCAATAGCAGAAATAAAACGTGTATGAGATATCTGGGAAAAGCTGGTGACACTTATGCTAATGGAGAAGGGCATTGACTTCTTCCTACAGTGCTGAGTATTCCTCCAGATGCCGAAGATTGCATTAATTCAGTGACAACTTTGGATAAGGCTGGCATGTCGGTTAGTATGGACTCCTTTACTGGTCCTGGGGAAAGAGGAAGTCTCAAGTCTAACCCCAACCTAAATCGGTACAGTGGACTGACATTTTCCATGTGTGTGTGTGTGTGTCATGTCCAGGCAATTGTCAAGAACCAGACAGCTCTCAACTGAATGTGCTTGTCAGGGTCCATTGTCGTCTTTTCAAGATTGCCAGGGATGTTGGTCTTTTGGCAGCTATCCAGTTGAGGTCAAATTGTTCCAAGATCAACGCTTGCTAAGATGGGATTGAATTCAATGCGAGGGATGTCATAGTGATGGGTAGGTAGTTAATGAAGTGCGTTTGGTGAGATATGGCAGGAAATCTCACTGGGCCTCCCTCCAAAATACTGGCGCAACTCAGTGGAAAGCACAGCAGACCTCCTTCCCTCAAGGACATTAGTGAACCACATGGGTTTTTATGATAATTGATGGTTATTATTCTGAGGAGAAAGTGAGGGCTGCAGATGCTGGAGATCAGAGCTGAAAATGTGTTGCTGGAAAAGCGCAGCAGGTCGGGCAGCATCCAAGGAACAGGAGAATCGACGTTTCGGGCATAAGCCCTTCTTCAGGAAATTATTCTGAGTTATTCAGGTTATTATTCTGAGGCTAGCTTTATATTCCAGATTTATTTATTGAATGTAAATTCCACCAACTGCCCTGATCAGATTTAATTCATGTCCCCATGCAGATCCTCTGAAATACTGGCCCAATACATTACCACCACAATTCCCCACCCCACAAAACCCCAACCCACTCCCAAGCTCCAACCCCTTTCCCCTCCTCCCCACCCACCCACCCACCAACCAATGGCCCTCTACCAGCAGTTGATGATAAAAATGGTGTTGATCTCAGTGCATGCCTGGGAGTAGCCCATAGAGTGAAGAACCATTCTTAATGGAGTTTCCTTCCAAACTGCCTTTGCAAAGGCAAAACTCAGAAACTAGGAAAATACCAATCTCTTGATTATTACAGTAGTGCTGAGACTTTGAATGTGCAGGTTCTGAAGGGTCCTTTTTCCCAAAATTGAATAACAGCTTTGTGCTTGTTTGAAGCTTCTGGTGATGAGGCACTATGTCAAACAACTTGGAAAATTTCATAAACCATCCAACAGGATCCTCTTTCTCCTTTTCATGCATGGTCTTGGGAATGTTATGTGTGGATGATTATGTTTTTAATTTTGGATAGAGATGTTTTTCTGCAAGGGTACTGACACAGGAAAGAATTGAGTCATTGAGATCTACAGCACAGAAGGAGGCCCTTCAGCACATCATATCCATACCAGTCACAAACAACCACCAAACTCTTCTAATCCCATATTCTAGCACTTGCCTCATAGCTTTGTGTGCTTTTACTTTGCGAGTACACAGCTAAATATTTTTAAATGTTCTGAGTGTTTCTGTCTCTACCACCCTCATGGGCAGTGAGTTCCAGATTCCCACCTCTGGGTGAAAAAGTCTTTCCTCACATCCCCTTGGAATCTCCTGCCCCTTAACTTAAATCTATGCCTTCAGTCATTGATCTCTCCATCAAAGGAGAAGGTTTCTTCCTATTTACCCAATCTATACTGTATAATTAGAATAGTCTCAATCATCTCTGGATCAGTGGTGCTGGAAGAGCACAGCAATTCAGGCAGCATCCGAAAAGCTTCGAAATCCTATACTGTAAATTAGAATAGTCTCAATCATCTCTGGATCAGTGGTGCTGGAAGAGCACAGCAATTCAGGCAGCATCCGAAAAGCTTCGAAATCAACGTTTCGGGCAAAAGCCC
>NC_057745.1:38070386-38102281 GCF_004010195.1 Chiloscyllium plagiosum
GTGGTGGAGGCTGGTACAATGCAACATTTAAGAGGCATTTGGATGGGTATATGAATAGGAAGGGTTTGGAGGGATATGGGTCGGGTGCTGGCAGGTGGGACTAGATTGGGTTGGGATATCTGGTCGGCATGGACGGGTTGGACCGAAGGGTCTGTTTCCATGCTGTACATCTCTAAGACTCTAAGACTCTAATTAGCCTATCTGACCAGAACTGAAAACAAAAAATGCTGGTGATTATGACGGGTCAGGCAGCAGCAATGAGAGAGAGCAAGCTAACACTTCAGGAGCAGATTCCTGAAGAAGGGCTTATGCCCGAAACGTCGATTCTCCTGTTCCCTGGATGCTGCCTGACCTGCTGCGCTTTTCCAGCTCTGATCTCCAGCATCTGCAGACATCACTTTCTCCTCAGACACTTCTGACCATCTGACCAGCTCGTATATATCCTCCTCATTATTTACTACCCCACTACTTTTTGTGTCATATGTGAAATTACTGATCAACTCTCTGATTTTCCTGCTCCTCAGATGCTGCTTGAACTGCTGTGCTTTTCCAGCACCACTCTAATCCAGAATCTGGTTTCCAGCATCTGCAGTCATTGTTTTTACCTCTCTGACATTCAACTCTACATTGACTTTGCATTTCATCCATGCTTAACCTGATCTGGAACCAAATGAATACAAGAAGCAGAGTAAGTTAAAATTTAATGCACATTTACAGAATGTAGTATTTAAATAGACACTGGGTTTGTTCCCCCGCCATGTTAATTGTACCTTGTGTGTTTGTGATTAAAAGCAAGTTTTTCATCTGTATTAACAGCACAATAGGATTCCTCTTCTAAAATGATATCACATGCAGTGATATCTAAAAAATTACCATTCTATGCTGGATTTTCAGATTGGACAAACCTGATTTTGTACAATTTTTCAGAGTGAGAATTTTGTATTTATCATGGTAAGTAATGCCAGTTCTAGCCAATAGACCAGCCAGCTTTAGTTTACTTCATCAGATCAGAAAAGGAATTAAACATGAGGGTTAATTAACTTAAAGATTGGTTTGATAAAAGCCCAGGGTAGGGTAACTTGTCAAGGAGATAGAGAGTTGAGCTTAGGAAGGTTCTGAGATTTCAATGTATCCGATTATTTGCTGGAAAATACATCTGTGGTTTGGAGCTCACTGAGAAAAATTAGCTCAAGTAAATGATACTTAAATATATCTGCATTGTAAACAGATTAAGACACTGACTTCACCATTGATGTGTAAAATATAGGTGAGATATAATCTCAGATTGAAACTTTTAAGGGAGCAGAAGCTTGAAGATTATTTAGTTTAGAGCTAGTGGGATAATCTATAATGGGTCTCAGAATCTTATTGCAAAAAAAAGTAATCAACTGAATTAGCTTGGAAGTATTGAAGAGTAACCACTCAATGGACTCTGACATCCGTGGTCAAAAGACAATGATGTAAAGTTTGATGTTGAGAATAGCTGGGGCTTAGATGAATTCTCCAATAGACTGTAGTATATTTATCATTAGTTCCTGTAGAAGTATTTAATTCTTACATTGATGTATTTTATAAGAAAATTCTTATGGAGAGTAAGAGGTAAACCTGAGTTCATAACATACATAGTTAGAAGTTATAGTGTTAACTTACTTCCATTTACTTTGCTCAATTTGTTCTGTATATATTAAAATTTGTGTTCTGTTTGGTAAAAGTTAAATCTTGTAGCATAGGTCTATTTATTAAAATGAGTCTTTTAAAATTCATTCATTTATGGAATGTGGGCACCGCTGGCTTTATCTACATTTATTTCCCATCTCTAGTTATCCTTGAAAAGACATTTGGACTTATTTTATCAGTTCATAAGTGGATCATAGCAATTTCAGCCCTACCACTCTAGGAAAGTTCTGAATGTGGTCAAGGAGTGTTGGGAAATGTAGGAACAGGATACTTCGAGCTGGTTCTACCATTTTATCAGATGCTGGCTGATCTGTACCTCAACTCCATCCACCACCTTAGTTCTGTATCTCTTGCCTAACAAAAATCTGGCAATCTTTATTTTGAAATTTTCCCTTAACCACAACCTCCAACCCCCAATCCCAAGCCTGAAGAACTTTTTTGGGGAAAGGGCAGCTCCTGGTCTCGACTGGTTTCCAAGTAAAGAAATGCTCCCTGATGTCACCTGTGAATGGTTCTTATGCAATTTGAAGGTTGTGCTTTCTTGGCCTGGACACCCCTATTGGAAAGAATGGAAATGAATCAGCTGTACAGGTATCACTATGTTCAACATTAGAAAGATTAAAATTGTTGGTTTTGGTTCCTCTTTCAGCTCAATTCCCTATTTAGCAACTGCATGCCCCTCCCTAACAACAGTCTGAGAGTAAACCAATCTGTTCACCTTGATAACGTATTTAATCCCAAGATAAACTTCTGACCTTGGATTTGTGTCATAGTTAAGACCATCCATTTCCCCATCCATGCCATTGTCCAACTTCACTCTGTCTCAGCTCATCTGCCAGTAAAACTTTAATTCATGCCTTTGTTACCTCCATTATTAAATTGCTAATATTATTACTCAATTATTCCAACTCACTTCCACATTCTGTCTTCCATAAACTTGTAGCCATCCAAATTTCTGCTGCCCATATCTCAACTTGCAGCAAGTTTTCTTCTCCATTTCCAAGGCAGGATATACTTACATTGGAGGCAGTGCTGGGAAGGATAATTAAATTGGTCCTTGGATTGGGGAGGTCGGGAGGTGGGGGAGGTTGTCCTAGGATGAGAGCCTGAATGTTTTGGGCCCATAATTCACAGAGTTTAGAAAAATAAGGGATGATTTCACTGAAACATTCAAGTTTCTGTGGGACCTGATTGGGTAAATGCTATGAAGTCGTTCCTGTTAATCAGAGAATCAAAAGCATCAGGGCCCCATATCAGGATAAGGGGCAAGAAATTTAGGACTGAGACAAAGAGAATTTTCTTCACTCAAACATTGGGAATTATTGGGAATTTCTACACTAGGGTGTTGTGGGAGCTCTATCATTGAATTAATGCTGGGACAGGCGGATTTTCATTGTATGAGGGAATCAAGGATTATGGGAAGCAGGAAAGAAAATGGAGTTCTAACCCAAGATCAGCCACAATCATATTGAATGGTAGTGCAGATTCAATAGGCTGGATTGTCTACTCCTGCTCTTATTTCTTGGGTTCTCTATTATCCTTGTGGTTGCTGACCTACATTGCTTCAAGTCAAGCAAAATCTTCACTTCAGTTTCCAAATCACTGTTTTACATCAAGATTCATTTGTGGTTAATTTCATCAGCAAAACTTGAATGACAACCTTCTGACCAAGAGGCAAGACTGCCCTGAGCCATATGGTTAAAAACCAATAATAGCTATAGTAGAATCCTTCAACACTCACTGTAAAATTTGACTTAAAAACCTACATCTCTCAAGAGAATATCTGTGCACAGACAGCGACTTGTGAAGCAGTACTCAGGGTGAAGGTGGTCTAAGGTTTAATAAGATGGAGCCAACTGCAATCTGTTCCTATCAGGTTCAGCTGTTCTTGTGCCAGTGAGCAGAGCAGAGGCAGAACCCTGCTGTTTCCCCAAAGTGTTGATAGCTAATTCTCTCCAGGCAACTGGCTTGATTAGTGCAGTGATGTTTATTGCACTGTTTGTGTAACCCCTGCAAGCTTGTTAGACAGGCACAGCTGCTCAATATGAATGCAGCCAGACACACAAACCATTTGGTGGTAAAAATTTTTGAGTTGTCTGAAACAAGCTAATTATAACAGAGGGTAGTCTACAGCAAGGCAAAATCGGAACTGGACAGTTTACCCTATTTTTTGTCAGTGGCTCCCTCTTTTAGAGGCTATCATTATTAATTCTTAAGGCAAAGATTTGCATTTCTTAACAGAACAGTGCTATTAAAATTGAACCCATTCCAGCCTTTTTAAAAATTATTTTAGCAACTTCACCATGACAACAAATTTTATGATTTTATTTTCAAATTAGAAAGGGGTTATCCATCAGGTTGTGTTTTCTGTGAAGGGAGGGAGTAGTGTGGAAGTTGAGGGAGGAGATCAGCTGATGGAAAATGTTACAGGCAAGAATGAGATTGGAGAGCATGAGTTTTGGTGGGAGCGAGGTGCAGTGACCGAGATAAAGTGAGTGTAAAGGTGGCAGAGAGAAGAGAAGAGCACTTACCCTGGTGGAAAGGCAATGGTGATTGACAGTCTCCTGCAACCTGGACACAGTGCTCACTCAAGTGGTGACTTCAAGCAAGGCCTGCAGAGTCTGATGCTAGTCATCCGGTAAGAGGGCTGCTCTCCTCTGCATCACACCATTGACCAAGATTTCCAGCACCCTCATCAGAGAATTGTGGTGCCTTCTTTCACTTCTCCAGTATATTGTAAATCTATCTAAGGCCAAGCAAAGCACCTTCAGAATGCTAATGCTCTACAGACTCACTGCAGCATTTTAAAGATGGTGCAGGTGCAGATGCCAGTGTTTCAGTGGATATCTGCTGAGTTGTTCCAGAAATGGCATGTCAGAAGAAGGGGCAGAAATTGGATGTGAAAGATGCCAGAAGTTAACTTGATGCCTGCTGTGGAGCAAATATTAGAATTGTTCATCATAGAGGGGTTAATTGTTCATCATAGAGGGGTTAATTAGATACTTAGAAATAATTGAGGTAATAGGGAAGAGTCAGCATGGTTTTGTCAAAGGGAAATCACATTTATCCAATCTGTTAAACTACTTCTTTGAAGGATTAACAATAGCTGCAGATAAAAGGAAGCCTTTTGACATACTGTCCATACTATGCCAGAAGAAATTCCTCCTCAACTCTGTTCTAAAGGGTCATCCCTTCACTCTGAGGCTGTGCCCTTGGGTTCTAATCTCTCCTACTGGTGGAAACATCTTCTCCATGTCCACTCTACCCAGGCCTCTCTGTATTCTGTAAGTTTTAATGAGATCCCTCCTCGAGCTTCTAAACTCCATCGGCTACAGACATCGACTTCCTCAACTGCTCCTCATATGACAAGCCCTTCATCCCTGTGATTATTCTTGTAAACGCTCCTCTGGACTCTCTCCAATGCCAGTATGCCTTAGATAAGGGGACCGAAACACTCCACAATGTACCAAATGCAGTCTGATGAAAGCCTTGTACAGCCTCTACAGCACATTCCTGCTCTTGTATTCTAGCCCTCTTGAAATGAATGCCAATGTTGTATTTGTTTTCCTAACTGCCAAATGAACCTGCATGTTAACCATCAGAGAATCCTGAACCAGAACTCCCAAGTCCTTTTCTGCTTCAGATTTCTGAGGCCTTTCTCCATTTAAAAAATAGTCATTGCCTCTACCTATCAAAGTGCATCACCTCACACGTTCCCACATTGTACTCCATCTGCGACTTCTTTGCCCAATCTCCTAACCTGTCCAAGTCTTTCTGCAGCCTCTCACTTCCTCAACACTCCCTGCCCCTCCGCTGCACACATGGTACTGCAGTGGCTGAGGTCAAGCCACAGCTGAAGGTGACAGATATTAAATGGGATTAATTTGTAGCTGGAAAACTCAAAGGCATCACTCCATCAAGATCTGATCCCACGACCATAAAATGCTACTGTAACTTGATTTGTCAGGAACTGAATATCTTTGGCCTTTTACCATGGCGAGAGGAAGATATACAGACAGAAAAACTTCATAAAGATGTTCAGCAATCTGAAAACACCAGCATGGCCTTCTGTTGTGTCTGTTTGTCCCACTGGCAGAGTTTAAAAGAAGAGGCTGCCACTAGGAGGGGAATGCTGGGTGCGAGTCCCAGACCAGAGACCAGTGTGGGGAGGGGGTGTCGCAGGCCAGAGGTCAGTGTGGGGAGGGGAGTCCCTGACCAGAGGTCAGTGTGGGGAGTGGAGTCCCAGACCAGAGGGCAGTGCAGGGAGGGGAGTACCAGACCAGAGGGACTATAAGGTCACCCCTCAGCCTCCGACGCTCCAGGGAAAATAGCCCCAGCCTGTTCAGCCTCTCCCTATAGCTCAAATCCTCCAACCCTGGCAACATCCTTGTAAATCGTTTCTGAACCCTTTCAAGTTTCACAACATCTTTCCAATAGGAAGGAGAGCAGAATTGCACACAATATTCCAACAGTGGCCTGACCAATGTCCTGTACAGCCGCAACATGACCTCCCAACTCCTGTACTCAATACTCCTGACCAATAAAGGAAAGCATACCAAACACCTTCTTCACTATCCTATCTACCTGTGACTCCACTTTCAAGGAGCTATGAACCTGCACTCCAAGGTCTCTTTGTTCAGCAACACTCCCTAGGACCTTACCATTAAGTGGATAAGTCCTGCTAAGATTCTTTCAATTCTGTAACAAATATTTAAATATCTGTAGTTAGGTATCCTCTCCCTAAGGTGGATCCATAAGTGACAACGTTGCAAACCTTTCACTGTACTCATTCGAGATCCCGTGACAATAAAGCCACTTTTAACTCTAATTCTAATTCGATCTTTGTATCACCTGCAATCTGAGCAACAATGCCCTCAATTCCTTTGTCCAGATCGTTCATGTATAATGTGAACATTTATGGTCCCAGCATAGACCTCAGTGGAACTCCCCTAGTCACCAGCTGCCATCCTGAAAAACACCCCTTTATTCTCACTCTCTGCCTTCTGCCAGTTTTTACCAAAATAGTTTAATTGAAAAATTACATTTTTATAAAGAAAATTGTAAAGTTACAAAAACATGAAAATATAGCGTCATAACATCAAAAACAATAAACAATAGACCAACTATTATACTACTCTACAAAAGAAATCAAAACTACACTTATTACAAATCAATAAGCAAATAAATCACGCCGCTCAGCACAATAAGACCATAGCTCTCAACTTCAACTGCATCAATTATTAAACCCACATTTGTTCAAAATTCTTTTTCTTATTGCCTTAGGTTAATTAGACCAAACCATCATGGCTAGACAAAAGCCCTAATCAAATTGGCGGACAGATCTGCTTCCAAGTAATTCAAAAAGGGCTGTCATGTCTTATAAAAGTTGTCGGTTTTCTGGTGCATCAGATTTGTAAGAAAGTCTAAAAGAATGTGTTCCATAATTAACTTATGCTACCCTGACAGACCTGGGGGTGGGGGGGTCTCAGACATCCAGCACATCAGAATGTTCTTCCTCGCACAAAAGTAAGAATTTTAAAAAGTGTTTCCCCATGTACATGTAAGTGAGGTAAATTCAGCAGACCCAGGAGCAAAGAGACCAGGTCCACCTTGACTTCGGTCCCCAAGACCCTCTCTATTATTCCTGCCACAGCGCTCCAGTAGGCACGGAGCCTGGGCAGGACCAGAGACAATGAGTGAGGCTACCCTATTTATTTTACATTTGGGGCACATTGAAGATGCTCCCTACTTAAATTTCGCAAGAAGATCAGGGGCCAGATGAGCCCTATGAAGAATCTTTAACTGCATAGCCATGGGTTCTATTACATCTCAAAATCCTCTTCGCTTTCTCACAAATATCCTCCCATGTTTCCGAAGTGATCTCAACTCCTAACTCTCTCTCCCAGCCCTCACATAGATGCTCGATATCACCCAAGGAACCTCCCCCAACAAATGATAGAGTACTCACTAAGTGCTCTTAGCCTGAAGCACCCTCTTTTCCGTATCAAATCTACAACACTCAGTCAAGAGGGTGGTCTCCTTTCAGATAAAATCTCTATTCTGAAATAAATGGAAGAGGTCTCTACGCGACAATCCATATCTCTGAGTTATTTGATCAAATGACATCAACATTTCACCCTCAAAACAGATCACCCAAACAAGAGATTCCCTTATCCACCCAAAGTTTAAACCCGGGATCCATTGTCCCTGGCCAGAAACCCAGCATGCCAACTATGGGAGTATGGAAAGGTGTTTTAGACATATTACCCTTCACCTGCCTCAATGCCCTCTATGCTTTGACTGTTAGTAATTATTGGATTACAGCAATGTTCTACAACTGTCCTCATTTTATCTAAAAACAACAGGTTGATAAGAGGACACTTCGTCTGGGAGGCCTCAATGTCCAATCATGTCGATGCTGAGTCCCTACAGGCCCTGTCACTTACAAAGGATAGGAGGGAGCTCAGTTGATATCGTTTAATGTCCGGGAGATCCACACCCCCCAGTTTCTGGGGCAAATACAGTTTCGCAAACTTAGTATGGGGCCGCTTATAACGCCAAATAAAAGAACTAAGCCAGCCATTCAATTTCTGAAATGTTTGCTGAGCAAAGAGCAAAGGGAGCATCTGCAAAGGTACAATAAGCGAGGAAGACCATTCATTTTGATAAGAGCGACTCGACCCAACCATGATATTGGAAGGGCCCCCCCCCCCATCTTTGAAGGTCTTATTTAATCTTGTCAAACAAATAGATAAAATTATCCTAGAATAACTGATCAGAGCTTGGGGTAACAGGGAGGCCCAAATAAAGAAAACCTCCCTGTGCCCACATAAAGGGGAAGCCATCCCCACATCAGGGATTCCCCTAAGACACCCCCCCCCACAGACATTGCCTCTGACTTTGAAAAATTGATCGTGTAACCTGAGAAAGAACCAAATGAATTAATACACTGTATCAAACAGGGCACTGAGACTGCTGGGTTCGAGAGAAAAATAACAACATTGTCTGAATTTAGTGTAATCTTATGCACCTTCAACCTCACCTTTGGGGCAGCTATATTAGGGTCCCCATGAATGGCCTCCAGCAATGGCTCAATCACCAATGTGAAAAGCAAAGGTGAGAGGGGACAGCCTTACCGACTGCCCCTCCCAGTGTTAAAATTATCAGACCTTATAGCATTGGTGAGAACCACTGCCAGAGGATCACGGTAAACGACCTTTACCCATCTTGTAAATGCTGCACCCAGGAAAAACCGCTCCAGGGTATAAAAGGGATACAGCCATTCCACCCGATCAAATGCCATCTCTGCATCCAAAGAGACCACTAACCCTTGAACCGATCACTGCTAGCACACTTGAGTCATGTTAAGCAACCGCCTAACATTATTAGAGGATCTGAGACCCTTTATAAAGCCCACCTGATTTTCTTTAACAATAGAGAGCAACAACCCTTCCAACCTCAATGCCAAAGTCTGAGACAAAATTTTAGAATCAGAATTTAAGAGTGAGATGGGTCTGTAAGAAGTACAGAGTCAAGATTAGAGTGGTGCTGGAAAAGCACAGCACATCAGGCAGTATCCGAGGAGCAGGAAAATCGACTTTTCGGGCAAAAGCCCTTCATCAGGAATGCTTTTGCCTGAAACGTTGATTTTCCTGCTCCTCGGATGCTGCCTGACCTGCTGTGCTTTTCCAGCACCACTCTATACTTGACTCTAAGCTCCAGCATCTGCAGTACTCACTTCTGCCCTGTAAGAAGCACAGTGTTCTGGGACCTTCCCTTTCTTGAGGATAAGAGTGATATTAGCCTCTCTCAGGGATGGCAGGAGGCAATCACAACTATCTGAATAGTTATACATGTCTAGCATTGGCCCTGACAGTATGTTTACGAACTCTTTATAACACTCACTGGGAAGACCATCAGGGGCGAGCGCCTGATCGCCTCCTGTACCTCTTGTGCTGTTAACAGAGCACTAAGGAGAGACGTCTGCTCAATGGACACACCAGGAAGATCCAAATTCCTAAAAAAACTCCCATTTTATCCCGTCTGCCCTCACAACATTCAGATTGATACAGTTCAGAATAGAACCTCTGAAACGCTGCATTGATCTTTTTAGCATTACAGGTAAGAGTCCTATTCCATTCTCTAATCAAAGCAATTGACTGGGAGATATTCTTCTTCCTAATTAGATATGCCAAGTATTTACTCGGCCTATTATCATGTTTAAACAACCTCTGCTTTGCAAAGGAACGTTCCTTCCTGGTTATATGTGAAACCATGGAGTTTCAGGCTGATTGAAGGGCTGTGATCCACTGCAGCTTGGTCACTGATGGTCTACTGTAATATGGCGTCTCAGCTGCCTTCAACCGTGCCTCGAGCAGACGCTGCTGCTCTCCCTTCTGTTGCTTCTGACTGGCCGTGTATGAGATAATTATTATCCCTCTAGAATAAGCCTTAGCAGTCTCCCAAAGAACGTACAGATTACTAGCTGTACCCGAGTTGGTGACCAAAAATGCTTCAAATTCCCGAGAAAAATACTTTACGACCTTGCTGTCCTTGAGGATGAAGGGATCCATTCACCAATACTGTGAGCTCATTGCATTACCCTTCAACTCGATCACTAACTATACTGCTGTGTGATCAGAGAAGGCAATATTCCCAACTGAACAAGATACCACCGAACCTAGAAGAGCTGTGAGAGTTAGGAAAAAAAATCAGTCCTGGTATGGCACTGATGAGGATTGGAAAAGAACGTAGAGTCCTTGTACGTAGGGTGGAGATGTCTCCAAATGTCTACCAACCCCAGTTCCACACATAGATCAACCAACAGTGTAGATTGTGGAGAAAGCTTTGGGGGTCTTTGGGCATTCCATCTAACACAGTATCCATAAGGCAATTAAAGTCCCCCCCCCATAATAATCCATGATGCAAAGGCTATCAGCTTAGAGATAGGGCATTGGTCAGAAATTTAAGGGGATGAGCCAGAGGACAAAGACGTTCTAAATACCACATTCCTCGCCATGTATTAGGGCCTTTAGGATAACAAACTGACCATATTCATCTTTAACACAATCTATTAAATTAAATGGAAAATTCTTCCGGATGATTATGGCCACCCACCTGCTGTTAGTGTTAAAGGACAAGAAAAACCCCCAATCAAACCCGCCCTACTGTAACTTCAAGTGTTCCTTGTCATTAAGGTGAGTCTCCTGTAACAGGGCAACATCCACCTCTACTTTGTAAGGCTCGACAACACCTTTTTCCTTTTAACTGGCGAAGGGATCCCTCTAATATTCCAGGTGCACCATTTAAGAACACTGCTCGCCATGATCCTTTACAACTACCTTTGACCTGCTGAGAGGAAGAATTCGACTTACAGCATACTGGGCATATATAAAAGAAGAATCATGGAGTCTATTTACGAAAAACTAAAAAACTAAACTAACTACAAAACACAAAAGGCACGTTATGGGTGACTCTACCCCTCCCACACACATCTGCATTCCCCCATCCAGCTCGAGGCACACCCCAGACCCAAGCAACAGAAGGAAACAGACAAAATAGTGAGCATTCTGCCCACCCCCAACTATATACCAACACCAATCCTAATCAGAGAAAAAAACCCACACCAACAGCAGCTTCTTTAAGAAAAGAAGGATGTGAAAGTGAGGGCTGCAGATGCTGGAGACTCGGGGGTGGCTCCCAGCCTCATTCCTGATGAAGTACGTTTGCTCAAAACGTCGAATTTCCTGCTCCTCAGATGCTGCCTGATCTGCTGTGCTTTTCTAACATTACAAGAAACATAGCAAGAGAGAAAAAAAACAAGCATTATTGTCCATGTCTATAAATCCATCAGAATTATTTTAAAGAGTCCAAGAAATTTTTCACTTGTTCCGAAGAGTCAAATGACTGCACCGTCTCCTCGTGAGTAACATGAAGCACTGCTGGGTATCTGATTGAATATTGATTACCAAGGTCCCTTAATTTTCTCTTGACCTCATCAAACAATTCCCTTTATGGATCACCGCCGCAGAAAAGTTCTGGAAAAACATTATCTTAGTTTTCTGATAGATTGGGGCCTGTGGATCTTCCCCCGTCCTTCTAGAAGGTTCCAGGGGAAATTCTGCTTGTCCCTGTAGCTTTGGAATGATACCAAGACTCAGGCAGGGCTGCCGATCCAGACTGGATTTGCTCACCGCAACCCAGTGAGCTCTGTAAACCTTCACCGTGTCCGCCTCGGCATCCCAGCCAAGAAACTGTGGCAGTCAGTCTTCAAAAGAGCTTGCTAGCTGCCCACCTTCCACTCCCTCTGGCAGCCTAACAACCTTGATATTTTTCCTCCTACCTTGATTTTTCCAGGTCTTCAACCTGTTCAGTCAAAGCCCGGACCTGTTTCTCGAGTGCCTGGATCCACCCCACTGAGGACTCGACCTCGGTCTCCGACGCCACAGTCCATCGCCTGAGTTCTTCACCTCTCTTCCAGAGCCCTTCCAACTCCTTCTCATGCTTTTGTAGCATGACCGAAACCAGCTCCAGCCAAGAATGATTGTCTTCCATCAACTCCTTGATCATCCTTCGGATTGTCGCGGGTTCTTCAGTGACGTTCTGCTGTGCAGGTACCTCTTTCTCAGCTGCCGAGAGAGCTGCATCCTCAGGCGCAGGCCTGCCCAATGCCTTCAGCGAGTGTCCCCAGCGTTGGAGCTTGGTTGAACGCTTTCCTTTCATTATCCTCGCTCGCTCAAAAAGGATTACAGTAGAACCTCGACTATCCGAACATCAACCATCCGAATCCCAGACCATCCGAACAAGGTCTCAAGGCCCTGCAAAAACAGTACCAGGCAACCCAGCATTCGGTTCTCAATTAAATGGCATTATGGCGTGCATTGCCAGATAACCGAGTGATGCTTGGACAACCGGCACTCATAGATTACCGCTTGTTTCCAGCCACCTGCACTATCGATAATCCAACCAAAGTACTCCCCGCCCTACTTGTTCAGACCATCGAGGCTCCACTAAAAATGGATTTAAACAGTTTCACAACCATTTAACATCAATTTTCTCTAAAAAAAAGTAAGGTGGTTGTTGTGGGGGAGAGAAATATCACTACTGTTGGGCTGGGGTGCAGAGCTCAACGAGGCAGATCTGTTCAGATCGCCGCCATCTTGGATCCCTGCCTTCTGCCTGTTAGCCAATCCTCTATCCATGCCAGTACATTTCCCATAGTACCACGGGCTCCCATCTTATTTAACAGTCTCCTGTGTAGCACCTTGTCGAAGACCTTCTGGAAATCCAAATAGATCCAGCTGTTCTTTTTCTAACTTACTTGTTACCTCCTCAAATAACTCTAATCGATTTGTCAGGTATGATCTCCTCTTAACGAAGTCATGCAAACTTACCTCTATTTTACCATGTACTTCCAAGTAGTCCACAATCTAATTCTTAATAATGGGCTTTAAAATTTTAGCAATGGCCAAGCTCACACTAACCAGCCAATAATTTGTCACCTTCTCCCTCCCTCCCTTCTTAAATAGGGATGTTAGATTATCCATTTTCCAGTTATTTGAGACCCTCTCTTCCTGAGTCCATTGATTCCTGAATGACCACCACCAATGTCTTCACACATTCTGCAGCTATTTCCTCCTGAACCCTGGGTCACAGTCCATCAGTCTAGGTGTTTATCCACCTTCAAATCCTTCCCCAGCACCTTCTGCTTCATGCTGGTCACGACCTTCATCTCTGCTGTCTGACTCTGTTGAAGTTCTAGTATGCTACTGATGTCTTCCAAGTATGATGCTAAGTACCTATTCAGTTCCTATGCCATTTATTTGTTCCCAATTACTATTTTTTTCCAGCCTTATTTTCCAGTGATCCTATGTCCAGTCTTGCTTCTCTCATCTTTTATATAATTCTTACAATTTTGTTTTATATTACTAGCTAGCTTACCGACATGTTTCAAATCCCCCCTCTCCAATGCTTTTTTTTAGTTATCCACTGTTGGTTTTTAAAGGCTTCCTAATCCTTTGGTTTCCCATTAATCTTCACTACATTGTATTCTGAGTTTTTTTGCATTTATGCTGTCCCTGACTTCTTTGCCAGTCATGGTTGCCCAGCCCTCCCATTAGTACGTTTCGTCTTCCTTGGGATGAATTTCTATCGTGATTCCTGAATTGCCCCAAGATACTCCTGCCATTGTTGTTCCACCATCTTCCCTGCTCGGATCCCCTTCCAATCAATTCTGGCCAGCTCCTCCCTCATGTCTTTGTAGTTACCGTTACTCAATTGTAATACCATTACATCTGATCCAAGCTACTCCCTCTCAGGCTACAGGATGAATATTATGCTCACTGACCCTGGCGGTTCCTTCACCTGAGGCTCCTGAATCATTACACATCACCAAATATGGCATTCCCTGTTCCTTAATGGGCTCTACCACAAGCTGCTCCAAAGAAAACCATCTCATAGACAATCCACAAATTCCTTTTCTTGGGATCCGCTACTAACCTGGTTTTCCCAGTGCACCTTCGTGTGAAGTTCCCCAGGATTATTGTAATAGTGCCTTTCTTACATGGCTTTTCTATCTTCTGATTTATTTTCTGCCCCATATCCTGATGACTGCTAGGAGGCCTGACTACTCCTAATCATCCTTTGCTGTTCCTCAATTCTACCTACATACCAAAAGAGAAAATGCTGGAAAATCTCAACAGGTCTGGCAGCATCTGTAAGGAGAGAAAAGAGCTGATGTTTCGAGTCTAACTGACCCTTTGACAAAGGGACAGTTAGACTCAAAACTTCACTCTTTTCTCTCCTTACAGATGCTGCCAGATCTGCTGAGATTTTCCAGCATTTTCTCTTTTGGTTTCAGATTCCAGCATCCGCAGTAATTTGCTTTTATCTACCTACATACGTTTTATGCCATCTGATCCGGCAATGCTTTTTGCTGTTGATTTAATTTCAATTCTGGTCTTCCTGCTATAGGAAGGATGTTGTGAAACCTGAAAGGGTTCAGAAAAGATTTACAGAGATATTGCAAGGGTTGGAGATTTGGGCTATAGGGAAAGGCTGAACTGGCTGGGGCTGTTTTCCCTGGAGCGCTGGAGGCTGAGGGATGACCTCATAGAGGTTTATAAAATCATGAGGGGCATGGATACGGTGAATGGACAAGATCTTTTTCCCAGGGTGGGCAGTTCAAAACTACAGGGCATAGGTTTAAGGTGGGAGGAGAAAGATTTATAAGGGACCTAGGGACAACTTTTTCATACAGAGGGCGGGGTGTGTATGGAATGAGCTGTCAGAGGAAGTGGCATCCGGATGGATATATGATTTAGAGGGATATGGGCCAAGTGCTGGAAAATGGGACTAGATTGGGTTGGGATATCTGGTCAGCATGGCTGAGTTGGACTGAAGGGTCTGTTCCTGTGCTGTACATCTCTATGACTCAATGACTCATTTACCTTGTTTCATATGCAGTACTGCACTCATTCACGTACAACACTCTCGGTCCTGCAATGATCACCCTCCTTCTCAGTTTTCCACTTATCCGCTGTGCTTGAACTTAAGAGTCCTGACCCTCTTCATACCCTCTGTAATATTAGTTGTTCTGGAAACTTTAATAACTTCTCCTATGCCATCCCCTCTTTAATTAGTTTAAAGTCTTTGTGACCTCAATTTACCTCAATTTGTGCTATCAGACCATCTCCTGATTCCAAATACTTTGTACATTAAGATATGAAACCTTAAGTTTGTTCTATTATGGAGTTTCTCTGCACTTTTATAGTTCCTTTGTGCAATATGATATTTATAATTCAGTCCCTTCCTTTTACTTTCTGGTAACAATCATCCCCCCTCACTAACCAGCAGTCCTTTCCTCTCCTATATCTTTAGTTTTATAATTTTTTAGTTCTAATTTGCAATTTAGTCCCTAGCTGCTCATATTCCCTCACCAAAACCTCTTTCCTCTTCCCTCTTTCTGCCTGTATCATTGGTACCTGCGAGACACAATACGTTCCTCTGCAGCCCAGATGAGATATCCTGAATCCAGGCACCAGGCAGGCAGCAAGGCCTTCGGGCCTCTCAATCCTGACCACAGAGAACAATGTTTATTCCAGTGACTCTACTATCCCTGATTACAGAGACATTTTTCTATTCTTCCTCTCAAGTGCTACCCTTTACCATGTGCTATGGTCTGTTTACTCACCTTTCCTACAGCCCCATTCTCGTCAATAAACACAGCAAGAATCTCAAACCTGTTAGATAAGATCAAGGCTGAGGCTCACTCAGCACTGCCTTTTGGATCTCTCTACATGTAGCCACACTCTCCTGTCTCTGGCACAAACCAATTTGAGGTAGTTAATCAGATGGGTATGCCTGCCTCCTGAAACGCAACATCCAGGAAACTATTCCTCCTCCCTGATATGTCACAGTTTTTGAAGTTCAGACTCCAGCTTATCAACTCTGAGCTCGAGTTCCTCAAGCAATCATCACTTGTTACAAATGTGGTCACTATCAACCACAATGGGCTCCACCAGCTCCCACATCATGCAGACGCAAGACATTACCTCGGCCTGCACCTCTGTCGGATTACATAGTTCTTAATTTGTTTTCTTTTCATTTCTTACTATTCTTTTCATTTGTAATCTGTAATCATTTCTCTTATTTACCTGCAATCTAAAAGTAACCTGGAATAAAGTATTAAATTAGCAACTATTACCAACCAATGAACAATGAATGAGATAAAAACAATGACTGCAGATGCTGGAAACCAGATTCTGGATTAGTGGTGCTGAAAGAACACAGCAGTTTAGGCAGCATCCGAGGAGCAGTAAAATCGACGTTTCAGGTATTCCTGAGGAGGGGCTTTTGCCCGAAACGTCGATTTTACTGCTCCTCGCATGCTGCCTGAACTGCTGTGTTCTTCCAGCACCACTAATCCAGAATGAACAATGACTGCTCTAGTGTAGTCCTTTGGGAAGTTTTGCACTGCCATATTTGCATAATCTACCCTTTCAGATGAATATACCGGACAGAGGAACCTCAATTATCTGACATTTGACTATCTGAATTTCGGATTATCTAAATAAGATCGCAAGGTCCTGATGCTTGGTCCTGATGTTATCCAGCATTCGACTATCCAAACAAAATACTCCCTGCCCATGTCGTTCGGATAATTGAGGTTCCTCTTTAAAGCAATCCCATTATACTATTCAAATAAGAACAGAGACGTCCTGTTGAATAATAGTTTTTGGATCACATCATCAAAACAGGTTATCTGATTTGGGATAAATGGTTTGGGATCAAGCTGTGTGCAAATTGTCCATTTCTTGCTTTTCAGTCTACAGGTATGACATCAATAACGTAACATCACTGTGTCCATGAGTTCACAAATCCTTGCATCTTTCAAGACACCTCTAAAATTACAACAGGACTGACAATATTTGTGGTTGTGGTTTTGCCAGTACGTGGGAATGACAAACTGCACTTAAAAAGGAGTGTTAGCTAAACATCTGTATCAAGAATGTGATTTTAGTATGTAAATAGTTAATTCAAATTAGAGACCGTGTCACTCATGAACTGACACATTTTGGGTAATTGAGTCAGATCTTCCATAAAGAATATGCCTGTTGTTCAAAGGAAAAGATTTACAAGGATGTTGCCAAGGTTGGAGGGTTTGAGCTATAGGGAGAGGCTGAATAGACTGGGGCTGTTTCCCCTGGAGCATCAGAGGCTGAGGGGTGACCTCATAGAGGTTTATAGAATCCTGAGGGGCATGGACAGGGTAAAAAGCCAAGGTCTTTTCCCTGGGGTGGGGGGGTCCAGAACTAGAGGGCATAGGGTGAGAGGGGAAAGACTTAAAAGGGACCTAAAAGGCAACTTTTTCGCACAGAGTGTGGTGTGTGTATGGAATGAGCTACCAGAGAAAGTGGTGGAGGCTGGTACAATTGCAACATTTAAAAGGCTGGATGGGTATGTGAATAGGAAGGGTTTAGAGGAATATGGGTCATGTGCTGGCAAATGGGACGAGCTTAGGTTGGCATATCTGGTCAGCATAAGATTTGCTTTCCCAAAATGCTGCACCTCGCATTTATCTGAATTAAACTCCATCCACCACTCCTCAGCCCATTGGCCCATCTGGTCCAGATCCTGTTGTAATCTAAGGTAACCCTCTTCGCTGTCCACTACACCTCCAATTTTGGTGTCATCTACAAACTTACTAACTATATTTCTTATGCATACATCCAAATCATTTATATAAATGACAAAAAGTAGTGGACCCAGCACCGATCCTTGTGGCACTCCACTGGTCACAGGCCTCCAGTCCGAAAAACAACCCTCCATCACAACCCTCTGTCTTCTACCTTTGAGCCTGTTCTGTATCCAAATGTCTGGTTCTTCCTGTATTCCATGAGATCTAACCTTGCTAACCAGTCTGCCATGGGGAGCCTTGTCAAATGCCTTACTGAAGTCCATGTAGATCACATCTACTGCTCTGCCATCATCAATCCTCTTTGTTACTTCCTCAAAAAACTCAAACAAGTTTGTGAGACATGATTTCCCACGCACAAAGCCATATTTACTATCCCTAATCAATCCTTGCCTTTCCAAATACAAACGCATCCTATCCCTCAGGATTCCCTCCAACAACTTGCTCAACACTGATGTTGGGCTCACTGGTCTATAGTTCCCTGGCTTGTCCTTACCACCTTTCTTAAATAGTGGCATCATGTTAGCCAACCTCCAGTCTTCTGGCACCTCATCTGCGACTATCGATGACACAAATATTTCAGCAAGGGGCCCAGCAATCACTTCCCCAGCTTCCCACAGAGTTCTCGGGTACACCTGATCAGGTCCTGGGGATTTATCCACTTTTATGCATTCCAAGACATCCAGCACTTCCTCCTCTGTAATATGGACATTTTTCAAGATGTCACCTTCTAATTCCCTACTATTTAGTATCTACCCATCTCCTGCGGCTCCACATAAAGGCCGCCTTGCTGATCTTTGAGGGGCCCTATTCTCTCCCTAGTTACCCTTTTGTCCTTAATGTATTTGTAAAAACCCTTTGGATTCTCCTTAATTCTATTTGCCAAAGCTATCTCATGTCCCCTTTTTGCCCTCCTGATTTCCCTTTAAGTATACTCCTACTTTCTTTATACTCTTCTAAGGATTCACTCGATCTATCCTGTCTATACCTGACATATCCTTCCTTCTTTTTCTTAACCAAACCTCAATTTCTTTAGTCATCCAGCATTCCCTATACCTACAGCCTTCCCTTTCACCCCTGACATGAATATACTGTCTCTGGACTCTCGTTATCTCATTTCTGAAGGCTTCCCATTTTCCAACCATCCCTTTACCTGCGAACATTTGCTCCCAATCAGCTTTTGAAAGTTCTTGCCTAATACCGTCAAAATTGGCCTTTCTCCAATTTAGGATTTCAACTTTTAGATCAGGTCTATCCTTTTCCATCACTATTTTAAACCTAATAGAATTATGGTCGCTGGCCCCAAAGTGCTCCCCCACTGACACCTCAGTCACCTACCCTCCTTATTTCCCAAGAGTAGGTCAAGTTTTGCACCTTCTCTAGTAGGTACATCCACATACTGAATCAGAAAATTTTCTTGTGCAAGTTTAATAAATTCCTCTCCATCTAAACTCGTAACACTATGGCAGTCCCAGTCTATGTTTGCAAAGTTAAAATCCCCTATCATAACGACCCTATTATTCTTACAGATAACTGAGAGCTCCTTACAAGTTTGTTTCTCAATTTCCCTCTGACTATTAGGGGGTCTATAATACAATCCCAATAAAGTGATCATCCCTTTCTTATTTCTCAGTTCTACCCAAATAACTTCCCTGGATGTATTTCCGGGAATATCCTCCCTCAGCACAGCTGTAATGCTATCCCTTATCAAAAATGCCATTCTCCCTCCTCTCTTGCCTCCCTTTCTATCCTTCCTGTAGCATTTGTACCCTGGAACATTAAGCTGCCAGTCCTGCCCATTCCTGAGCCATGTTTTTGTAATTGCTAAGATATCCCAGACTCATGTTCCTAACTATGTCTTGCGTTTATCTGCCTTCCCTTTTAGGCCCCTTGCATTGAAATAAATGCAGTTTAATGTATCAGTCCTCCCTTGTTCTGTGCTTTGTCCCTGCCTGCCCTGACTGTTTGACTCACTCCCTTTCCCAACTGTACCAGTCTCAGATTGATCTCTTTCCTCACTCTCTCCCTGGTGCCCCCCAACCTTACCAGTCCTTTGTCTGTCCAAGTGTTCTCCTCTCCCTTTCGGCTCTAGATTGTGTGAAATGCAAATAAAGCGCAGCTTCGGCTGGAAGGTGTGTTTCAGCCTTTGGATACTGAGGAGGGAGGAAGTAAATGATCGGTGTTACACTGACTGTTTGACTGGGAAGGTGTTTGTCGGGGAAGGTGTCGTGAGGCTGTGTGGGGGTGTTGAGGGTGAAAGAAGAGTGGACTAGGGTATTCCGGGGGAAATAGTCCCTGTGGAAGGCTGACAAGAGAGGGGAGGGGAATATATGGCATGTACGTACAGTCTGTTCCTGATATAATGCGATAGTTCCGTTCCCATGCAATTCCACGTCATAAAAAGATCGCATAAAGCTGCACGATTCAAACCAATGCGTCCTGAATCATGTTAGAGCCAATACAGATAAGGAAAGTTCGCATTCTACAAATAAAGGTCTAAATTATTCAATCGCATTATATCCAATTTGTATTAAGAAATGCGCATTATAGAGAGTCAACTATATATGAAAGGGATATGATATCTAATGCACAGTTTGGTCCTCATCATCCACAGTATGATCACTGTTCAATTCATACAGAATTAAACGTCCGTCAGGAGAGGGAAAGTGAATCGGCAGACAGTGCAGGGACCCCTGTGGCCGTCCCCCTCAATAATACATATACCATTTTGGACACTGTTTGGGGGGGGGGGAAACAATCCAGCAGGGGAAAGTCTCAGCGGCCAGGTCTCTGGCACTGAGCCTGGCTCTGAGGCTCAGAAGGAAAGGTGGGGAAAATGGGAGAGTGACAGTGATAGGAGATTCAATGGTTAGAGGAACAGACAGGAGATTCTGCGGTTGTGAGCGAGACTCCCTGATGGTATGTTGCCTGTTGGATGTCAGGGTCAGGGATGTTTTGGATCAAGTCTACAGGATTCTTAAGGGTAGGGAGAGCAGCCAGAGGTCGTGGTACACATCGGTACAAATGACATAGGTAGGGAAAGAAATGAGGGCCTGAAAAGAGCAAATGGGAGTTAGGTTGCAAGCTAAAAGGCAGGATGAGCAGAGGAGTATTCTCAGGATTGCTATCAATGTGACAGGCTAGTGAGGCTCGGAACAGAGAGTGAGTGCAGCTGAACACGTGGCTGCAGGGCTGGTGTGTGAGGGATGGTTTCAGATGTGTGGATCATTGGGATACCTTCTGGGGAAGGTGGGACCTGTACAAGAAGGACAGATTGCAGCTGAACTGGAGGGTCACCGATATCCAGAGCAGGATTTTGCTAGAGCTCTTTCGGAGGATTTAAACTAGTTTGGCAGGGGAATGGGAACCGGAGCTACCCCATCAGAGGATGGGGTAGTTGGCGAACAGGCAGATACAGTGTGCAGTGAGTTTGTGAGGAAGGATAGGGCAAAGTTGCAGTCAGTGTGATAGGTTGAAGTGTGTTTATTTTAATGCAAGAAATATCAGGAATTAGGGTGATGAACTTAGAACATGGATCTGTCTTTCGAGCTACGACATTGTGGCCACTACGGAGACTTGGATATCACAGGGACAGGAATGGTTGTTGGATGTTCCAGGGTTTAAATGTTTCAAAAGGAATAGAGGGGGAGGTAAGAGGGGTGGGGGATTGGCATTGCTAATCAGGGATAGTTTCACAGCTATAGAAAGGGAAGTCGTTGAGGAGGGTTTGTCGACAGAGTCAGTATGGGTGGAAGTCAGAAACAGGAAAGGAGCAGTCACTTTATTGGGAGTTTTCTATAGACTCCCCAGTAGCAACAGAGACATGGAGGAGCAGATTGGGAGGCAGGTTTTCGAAAGGTGCAGAAGTAACAGGGTTGTTGTCATGGGTGGCTTTAACTTCACTAACATTGATTGTAACCTACGTCGTTCAAATAGTTTGGATGGAGCAGTTTTTGTCAGATGTATCCATGAAGGGTTTCTGACTCAATATGGACAGGCCGACTAGAGGAGAGGCCATATTGGGTTTGGTGTTTGGCAACGAACCAGGCCAGGTGTCAGATCTCTCAGTGGGAGAGCATTTCAGTGACGGTGATCTCAACTCTCTGACCTTTACCCTTATAGCCATGGAGCAGGACAGGAGCAGACAGTATGGGAAAGTATTTAATTGGGAGAAGGGGAAATGACAATGCTATTAGGCAGGAACTACGGCACCTAAATTGGGAATAGATGTTCTCAGTGATGCTTGAAGAAATAGGTTGTTATGGGAGCATATGCTGATAGTGCTGTCCCATTGAGGCAAGGAAGGGATGGTAGGGTGACAAGGTTTGTGGAACATCTAGTCAACAGGAAGGAGGAAGCTTACTTAAGGTTGAGGAGGCAAGGATCAGACAGGGCTCTAGAGTGTACAAGGTAGCCTGGAAGGAATTGAAGAATGGACTTAGGAGAGCTAGAAGGGGATATGAAAAAACCTAGTGGGTAGGATTAAGGCAAATCCTAACGCATTCTACACTTATGTGAGGAACAAGAGGATGGCCAGAGTGAGGGTAGGGCCAATCAGAGATAGTGTAGGGAACTTGTGCCTGGAGTCGGAGGGATCTTGGGGTCCATGTCCATAGATACCTCAAAGTTGCCACCCAAGTTGACAAGGTTGTTATGAAGGCATACGATGTGTTGTCTTTCATTAGCAGGGGGATTGAGTTTAGAGCCGCGAGGTTATGCTGCAGCTGTATAAAGCCCTGGTTAGGCCACACTTGGAATATTGTGTTCATTTCTGGTCGCCTCATTATAGGAAGGATATGGAAACCTTTGAAAGGGTGCAGAGGAGATTTACCAGGCTTATGAAGAAAGGTTGAGGGAACTTGGGCTTTTCTCATTGGAGCGAAGAAGGATGAGAGGCGACTTGATGAGAGGCATAAGTCAGAGACTTTTTCCCATGGCAGGACTGTTTGTCAAGAATGGGCATAATTTTAATGTGATTGGAGGAAGGTTTAGGGGAGATGTCAGAGGTTCGTTCTTTACTCAGAGAGTGGTGGGTGTGTGGAATGCACTGCCAGCAGTGATAGGAGAGTCAGATACATTATGGATATTTAAGCGACTCTTGGATAGGCACATGGATGATAGTGAAATCAAGGGTATGTAGGTTAGTCTGATCTTAGAGCAGGATAATAGGCCAACACCAACATCGAGGGCCGAGGGGCCTGTACTGTACTGTGCTATGTTCTATGTTCAGACATGGGCTGTTTAAATCTAATGTGGTTTCTGATTCAATTTAATCATGAGGACCTGGAAATACCGGCATTAATCAGCAAATAGATGTGGTTCATAAGTAAAGACAGAGAACTAGAGGTCACTAGTGGCCCAGTGGTAGTTTTTATCTGTTCTCTCATGGCCCCATGGCGAGGCTTGCTGGACCAGTATTTATTGCTTATCCCTAGTTGCCCTTGAGAAGGTGGTAGTGAGCTGCCCGGTCCATGTGCTGTCAGTGCCCTTATGGAGGGGATTCCAGGATTTTGACCCAACAACAATGAAGAAACAGCAATATTCTTCCAAGTCAGCATGTTTGAGTGGCTTGGAGGAGAACTTGTAGATGGTCATGTTCCAATGCATCTACTGCCCTTGTCCTTCTCGATTGAACTCGTTGTATGTTTGGAAGGTGCTGTCTAAGGATCATTGGTGAATTTCTGCAGTACATCTTCAGGGTGGTACACAATGCTGCTATTGAGTATCAGTTTGGGAGGACTGAATGTTTGTGAATGTGGTGTAAATCAAATGGGCTGCTTTATCTTGGATAGTGTCGAGCTTCTTAAGTGTTGTTGGAGCTGCTCTTACCCAGGCAAGTGTTAAATCACATTCCTGATTTGTGCTTTGTACATGGTGGACAGGCTTTGGGGAGTCAGAAAATGAGTTACTTGCTGCAATATTCCTAGCCTCTGAACTGATTTTGTAGCTGGATTCATATGACTAGTCTAATTCAGCTTCTAGTCAAGGGATATTGGTATTTGTTTTATTTGGTCATTATCATTGTCTGACGTTTGTGTGGCGTGAATGTTACTTGCCAGTTTTCAGTCGCAGTTGGATGTGGTATGCTTCAGCATCTGAAGAGGTGAGAATGGTGCTGAACATTGTGCAATCATTAGTGAACATCACCATTTCTGATCTTATAATGGAAGTCTAGGTTGGTTCTAGGATAGTGCCCTGAGGGACTTTTGGAAAGGTGCCCTGGAGCTGAGATGATTTGCCTCCAACAATCACAATCATCTTCCTTTGTACCTATATGACTTCAGCCAGCACCGACTTCCCCCTGGTTCCCATTGACTCCAGGTTTGCTGGGCTCCCCAATGCCACACACAGTCAAATGCAGCTTTGGTGTCCAAGAGCAGTCACTCACACCTCACCTCTAGAATTCAGCTGTTTTACCATATTCCAGGAATAACTCACCACTATCAATATATCACAGAATTCTCTTGCATCCATTGTGCCTGCATGATCTTTAAAAGACTGTTTTGCATCAGATACCGTCAATCAGAACTGTCCTAACATTTGCCACAGACGTGGCAGATGGACAGAAATTGGCACCCCACTGGGCAGACAGAGACTTGCAGTTCCTGCTGGATGTGATGGTGCAGGTGTGGAATCTCCTCCTCCCTTACGACCAGGACTGCAGGTCACGACACCAGATTGTGTCAATCTATCTGAGATTGCCACCCAAGTTAAAATAGTCTCAACCATCTGGAGCACTGCACAATACTGTAGAGTCATAGAGTTATGTAGCACAGAAACAGACCCTTTGGTCCAATTAGGCCATGCCAATCAGATGTCCTAAACTGATCTTGTCTCATTTGACTGCATTTGGCCCAAACGCCTGGACAAACAAGGGAGGCAAGACGAGGAAAGAGGACCCGTTTAGGGATTATCAGGAACTAGGAACTAAATTAAAGAACAGGTCATCAAGGGTTATAATCTCTGGATTAATACCCAAGCCATGTGCAAATTGGCGATAGGGGTGTGAGAATAAGGGACAAAAGGAGTGGTGCAGGAATGAGGGGTTCCATTTCAAGGGGCACTGGCATCAGTATCGGAACAGGAGGGATCTGTTCAGCTGGGAACAGATTGAAAAGACAGACAGGTGGGCAGAGGGGGTGGGTTTGCCTTATAAGAAATGGAATTAAATCAAGAAACAAAGTAGGGTCTGATGATGTGAATCTGTGTGGGTAGAGTTGAGAAACCGCAAAGGTAAAAATACCATAGTGGGAGTTATGTACAGGTGTCCACACATTAGTCAGGATGTGGGGCACAAGATACACCAGGAGATAGAAAAGGCATGTAAGAAAGGCAAGGTTACAGTGATCATGGGGGATGTCAATATGCAGGCGGACTAGGAAAATCAGATTGGTTGTGGATCACAAGGAAAGGGACTTGTGGAATGTCAACAAGATGGCTTTTTGGAGCAGGTTGTGGTGGAACCCACGAGGGGACAGGCAATACTGTACAATGAGGCAGACTTGATAAGGGAGCTTCAGGTGAAGGTACCCTTAAGAGGCAGTGACTATAACATGATAAAATTTATTCTGCAATTCGAGAGGGAGAAGGTGGAATCAGACGTAACAGTATTACTGCTGAATAAAGGCAACTACAGAGGCACGAGAGGGGAGCTCGCCAGAATTGACTGGGAGAGGAGCCGAGCAGGAGAGACAGTGGAGAAGCAATGGCAGGCGTTTCTGGGAGTAATTAAGGAGACACAGCAGAGATTCATCCCGAGGAAAAGGCAGCATGGTACAGAGAGGATGAGGAGAAAGTGAGGTCTGTAGATGCTGGAGATCAGAGATGGAAATGTGTTGCTGGAAAAGCGCAGCAGGTCAGGCAGCATCTAGGGAACAGGAGAGTCGACGTTTCGGGCATAAGCCCTTCTTCAGGAATCCTGAAGAAGGGCTTATGCCCGAAACATCGATTCTACAGAGAGGATGAGGTGACTATGGCTGACTAGGGAAGTAAGGGATAGCATAAAAGCAAACATGAAAGCATATAATGCAATGAAGGGCAGTGAGAAGCCAGAGGATTGGGAAGCTTACAAAGACCATTACAGGACAATAAAACAAGAAATAAAGAGGGAGCAGATTAAATATGAGTTCAACCATCTGATGAAGGAGCAGAGCTCCAAAAGCTAGTGCTTCCAAATAAATCTGTTGGACTATAACCTGGTGTTGTGTGATTTTTAACTAATTAAATATGAAGGTAAGCTAACCAATAATATAAAGGAAGACTAGAACACTCATTTAAATATATAAAGGGCAAAAGAGAGGCAAAAGTGGACATTGGGCCACTGGAAAATGACACTGGAGAGATAGTATTGGAGAACAAGGAAAGGCTGAGGAACTGAGTAATTACTTTGTGTCTGTCCTCATGGTGAAAGACACGAGTAATATCCCAAAAGCTGAGTACAGTGGCCATCACCAAGGAGAAGGTGCTCGAAAAACTGAAAGGTCTGAATGTGGATAAATAACCTGAACCAGATGGACTACACCCCAGAGTTCTGAAGGAGAGAGCTGAGGAGATAGAGGAGGAGTTAGTGGTGATCTTTCAGGAATCACTGGAGTCAGGGAGGGTCCAAGAGAACTGGAAAATCACTAATGTGACATCCCTGTTTAAGAAGGGAGTAAGGCAAAAGATGGAAACGTACAGACCAATAAGCCTAACCTCGGTCATGGGAAAGATCCTGGAGTCCATTGTGAAGGATGTGATTTCTGAATACTTGGAAATGTACGGTAAAATAGGGTAAAGTCAGCATGGTTTCATCAAGGGGACGTCATACCTGACAAATCTGTTAGAATTCTTTGAGGAGGCAACAAGCAGATTATACCAAAGTAGGCCTCTGGATGTTAGCTACCTAGACTTCCAGAAGGTCTTTGAAAGGCACAGGAGGCTGCTGAGTAAGACAAGGGCCCATGGTGTTAGAGGCAAGGTACTAACATGGAGAGAAGATCAGCTGTCTTGCAGAAAACAGAGAGTGAGGATAAAAGGTTCCTTATTAAAATGGTAGCCAGTGACTAGTAGTGTTCCACAAGGGTCAGCGTTGGGACCACAATTTTTCACTTTTCATTTAATGATCGAGATGAAGGAACTGAGGGCATTCTGGCTAAGTTTGCAGATGGTACAAAGACAGGTAGAGGGACAGGTTAAGAGAGTGGGCAAAGAAGTGGCAGATGGAGTACAACATGGAAAAGGGTGAGGTCATGCACTTTGGTCAGAAGAATAGAGTCATAGACTATTTTCTAAATGAGGAGAAAGTCAGAAATCTGAAGTGCAAAGGGACTTGGGACTCCCAGTCCAGGATTCTCTGAAGGTAAACTTGTAGGTTGAATAGGTAGTTAGGAATGCAAATATGATGATTAGATTAGATTCCCTACAGGCCCTTAGGCCCAACCAGTCCTCTGAAGGGTAACCCACCCAGACCCTTTTCCCTCTGACTAATGCACCTAATGCTATGGGCAATTTAGCATGGCCAATTCACCTGGCCTGCACATCTTTGGACCGTGGGAGGAAACTCCACACAGACAGTCGCCCGAGGCTGGAGTTGAACCTGGGACCCTGGTGCTGTGAGGCAATATCTCAGGAAGGATGTACTGGCCCTGGCCCGGGTCCAGAGGAAGTTCACTCAAATGATCCCAGGAATGAAGGGCTTAACATATGAGGAATATTTGAGGACTCTGGGTCTATACTCGATGGAATTTAGAAGGGTGAGGTGAGATCTAATTGAAACTTACAGAATACTGAAAGGTGTGGACAGAGTTGAGCAGCACTGGGACTCAGTGGTTAGCACTGCTGCCTCACACCGCCAGGGATCCGGGTTCGATTCCTGCCTCGGGTGACTGTCTGTGTGGAGTTTGCACATTCTCCCCGTGTCTACGTGGGTCTCCTCTGGTTTCCTCCCACAAAAGATGTACAGGTTAGGATGAATTGGCCATACAAAATTGCCCATAGTGTTGGGTGCATTAGTCAGGGGTAAATATAGGGTAGGGGAATGGGTCTGGGTGGGTTGCTCTTCGGAGGGTCTGTGTGGGTTGTTGCACTGTAGATACTCCCCACATACTGTAGGGAATCTAATCTAATCTAATCCAGATGTTGGGAAGATGTTGCCATTGGTCAGAGAGACTAGGACCTGAAGGCACAGCCTTAGAGCCTTAGGGAAGACCCTATAGAACAGAGATAAGGAGAAAGCTCTTCAGCCAGAGAGTGGGGAATCTATGGAATTCATTGCCACAGAAGGCTGTGGAGGCCATGTCATTGAGTATATTTAAGGCTGAGATAGATAATTCTTGATTGTTAAAGGTTATGGGCAGATAGCAGGAGAATGGGGTTGAGAAACTTATCAACCATGATTGAATAGCAGGGGAGACTCGATGGGTTGAATGGCTTAATTTCTGCTCCTATGATTTATGGTCTTATGCTTGTGAAAAGCAAAAAACAATAGAATGAGATGCTTTCAACATTGAGATCAGCCTCACCAAACGTCTCATCTGATTCTGCATAAGTCTGGCCGTAGTCCCACATTGCTGACACCCGTGCAAGATTCCACCCATAGGTATAGTTTAGCCAACACCAGTGAAGTTAGATTTAACAGTTATAAATAAAAATGACATTTAATAATTTTCTGTTTATTTCTATCTTTTCTGTTGATTTAAAGGAACAGGTTTTGATATACGTAGTTAGTTCTAATTACATCATTGGAAAAAATGACAAGCCTGAGCACAGTCTACAACACAGTTGTTAGCCTTGGAGTGCTTGGGAGCATAAACTCTGAGCAGGTAATCGTTAACCTCAAAGCTGCCTGTAAGCATAGAATACAAGCTATCTCAAGGCTATGAAGAATTACCATTTTGAGATTTGGAAATGATTGAATGTTCTCGGATGTGAAAAGAAAAAGACATACTTATAAAGTATTTTAATGACCTCAATGTCACATACTGCTTTACAATTAATTATGTACTTTCTACAGTTTAGACACGAGGTGGTAATGTAGAAAAACAGCAGCAAAGCAAGCTTCTATAATTACCCAAGTAATAATGACCAGATATGATGTTGAGTGAGCGATAAATATTGGCTAACACCATTGGACCTGGGAGGGCAGAAAAGGGTTTGATGTTTCATCTAAAAGGTAGCATCTTCAAAAGTGCAACACATTTGGATTGACAAAATGACTGTTGAATCATTTGAAGTGAACATCCATAATGCCAAAATAGTCAGGACACATGTTCAGTTGCAGCCTGAGATGTCAGTCGGTCTGAAAGAATGGGTCACACAAAGTGTCCACAGTTGCGCTGATAATATCACTGCATGGCATGTGCAATGACATCATCACCAGTGCATGTGCTGCTGACAAAATGGCAGGAGCAGTGCCCATGGCTGGGGGTGAGAACTTGCGGAAACCTGCTCAGGGGGATGACTCAGGGAAACCAACCTCTATCTGTCCATTTTGTGCTTTATCTTTTATAAAGCAATTAGTAAAACAGCTGAAGAACTTCTATTTTTACAGCACCATCTTTGAGACTGGCCACTACATCTTGTTGCTCATCAATGACATCAGCTTTCTCCCTTGCGTGTAGCTTTTTGCATTGCCTACAGATGGCGTTTATATGAATTCACAGCCATAATTTTCAGAAAGGTGCAGAAAAGTAGCATAGATTCATCCTTGGTTCATATTACAAATGTCCTAGGTAACCCTTGCAGTAGAAGATGATGATTTTGAAAGAATTAATGATGCAGATTTCCTCAGGCTCCATCTAGTCTGATGATGTCACACAGTTGAGCACAAGGTCCTTTTAGAGTTAGACGACTCTGACAATGTACACCAGCCCTGATCTACACAAATAGCAATCAGATCTTGTTCCTGCTTTTACCCACAAATTGCTATAAATTGACATGAGGGGAGATTGTAGAAGACTGAGTGTGAAACCCAGCAGAAAGTTAGTTTGCATAGTGAGAGAGAATGAGTTAGTAACAACAAAGAGTAAATTGTGATGAATATTTCTGCCTCAACAGCTTGCCAGTTTGCTGAATTATAACGTCAAGTTTTCAATAAACACAGAGCACGGCTTAACAAAACATGCCGTGTGAAAGATTAGAATAAGCAGTGAACAGGTTCTGTTTATGTTTAACCCACACACTTGCAATAATAGGCAACATGGCCTCCTGCCAGGACCAAAGTTGGAAACTGTCAAAGGCAGCAAGTATTAGAGAAACAACAGGAGTTACAACTTAACCAGTGACTCACTGAAAATAAGGTAGAGTCAGAAAAGAACAGAGAAACCATATAGTCATGGGGTTGTCATATTTATTTTCAAATAAAAGGCGGAATTGATAGGAACCTTTGAGAGTGTGAGGAGCTGAAAGGAGTTGGGAGGTGTAAGGCATTGTGTTCTGGGTGTAATTTAATTGGTGAAACTCTCAGACTTGAAACAAAACCTATTTCATTCATAAACTATAATTAAAATACAGACAAAATAAAAGAATCAGCTTAACTATTGAAATGTTTAACAAAATAATATATATATACTAACTACTACTAATTAACTGTTCCAATGGAGTAACATCCCATAAACACACCTTTGGCAAAGGCAAATTCAGTAAAATAGATTGTCTCATGTGCAATTCCAGCAGCAGGAGAACCCCAGCATTTAGCTGTAACAGAGCTGACACATCCATCGTCAAGACTTCAGCACCTGCTATTGAAGCCTAAATCCTGGTTCTGTGGAGCTTGACCCCACCCCACCCAGCTCCTATTGTTCCAACTTTTAAAAACAACCCCACAGCGTCACAAACAGCTTTCTTGGATTTGGAGCAGACTGCTGCTCGGCACCTCACTCTCTCAACCTGCCTTCATAAAAAAAAGACAAAATGCACCTCTTAAAGCCATAGTGTCATCAGAAAGGTGATACCTTAGTGCTCAGTGTCTACATAAACAACAGCAAACTCTCCCTGGATTAGGAAATAGACCTTGGCATTGAGAGGAGAAAGAGAGGTCTGCATTTACATGGTTCTCTTCAAGAATGAAGGGTATTCTGAAAAACCATATCTCAGTGATGTGGCTGTGTAAGATGGCACAGCAGGAACTGCAGCAACCAATTGCAGCACAGCAGGCTCCAACAAACTCAGGTATTAATGGCATAGTAACATGCTTTAGCAAATCATTAAGAAGGATATTAGTCAGGATGCCAGGAAAACTCTGAATTTTTTGAAAACATGTCATGGGATCGTTTAGGTACACATGAATGGGGTCTCAATGTTAATCCATCCAAAAGCTAGCACCTCTGATAATGCAACACCCCCCCCAAGTACTGGCACAGTATTTTTGTGGTTAGGCATTTGGGGTGGTTCAACCACAGCATCCAACTCAGCAGGAGCATTTGTTAGCCATTGAGCTATAGCTGACACAGGACTGCCTGGAAATTATATTTGAGTTTGAAGAGTACGTTTGGGCTACAACATAATTCTTGTTTTTAGGCAATCCCTCAAGATTGAGTATGTATTACAGTTCAGATCATGGAATATGAATTCAAAGACCAGGAACATTTCTTTTGACTGTAAACTTAACAGCCTTCTCGATTCAATATTATTCAATATTCAACAATTTGTGTTCAATAATCAAAATTCGGCCACGCCCCAGTCAAATGAACTATTCTTTAAAATATCTTTATGACAGTTTTGTGCTCAGAAAATGATGAAGCTGTTACTCTCATAAACGATTCAAACCCAGAGAAGAATGGTTATTAATTGTGCTTCCAAGTTGAGGAGAACCGACTTTCAACCAGAATACCCAATAAACGAGCAGAAAAAGATGTTTAAAACCTTATAGTTGGTATTACATTTATACTGAAAATGTGTTGCTGGAAAAGCGCAGCAGGTCAGGCAGCATCCAGAGAACAGGAGAATCGATGTTTCGGGCATAATGCGATTAAAGTTGCATTAATGAACTGGTCCAGGACCAAAATAAGGAAACACATATAGGAAGGTTTGCACACAAACACCC